>NW_005355393.1:130137-162510 GCF_000412655.1 Myotis brandtii | reverse complement strand
GCCAACCTCCCGCCATCTCCTCCTTCCGACAGGCCCAGCCCTGATCCGCCCTGATTGGGGTCAGGCCAGTTGGACCCCACCCGTGCATGAATTTGTGCACTGGGCCTCTAGTCCTGTGAAATAAAAGCCTAATATGCTAAGTGTTCGGTTGTCTGGTCATCCATTTAACCAATCAAAATGTAATGTGCTAATGATATGCTAAAGCCTCTCAACTGCTCACTATGATGTGCACTGACCACCAGGATGCAAATAGTCGACTGGTTGACCAGTTGCTATGATGTGCACTGATAACCAGGGGGCAGATGCTCAGACCAGCAGGTTAGCTTGCTGCTGGGGTTTGGCTGATCAAAACTGAGTGAGATGGGCTGGACATGCCCTGGAGCCCCTCTGTGGTCCCTCTCCAGCTGGCTAACCTCCTGCATCCCTCCCCAACCCTGATTGTGCAGCAGTGGGGTCCCTCAACCTGGCCTGTGCCCTCTCAGAATCTGGGCTGAGGGACCCCCCCTCCAGTGCACAAATTTCGTGCACCAGGCCTCTAGTTTTTTTGTATATTGTAAAGTTCTTTTTTACTTAAAAGAAAAATTTTTTTAGAGTGTTCTAGGTTATAAAGGGCAAGAACTGAGAGCTACCAGCTCTACACTCTTTCTTCTTATTTCATTAATCCTCACCTAAGGATATATTTTCTTATTGATTTTTTAGAGAGAGGAAGAGAAAGAAAGAGAGAGAGAGAGAGAGAGAGAGATCAATTGGTTGTCTCCTGTTTGCACCCTGCCCAGGATCAAATCTGCAACCTAGGTAGGAGCCCTGACTGGGAATCAAACTGGCAACCTTTTGGTGTACCGGAGAGTGCTCCAACCAACTAATCAACCCATTCAGGACTTCTGCACTCTTTCTACAATATCATTCTCCACTTTCAGGTCTATAATATCAAAGTAAAATCAAACTGGAAATAGGGCTTAAAGTTGACAAGAGGATTGTGCAATTTCAAACCTATAATAAATACCCAGATCAATTTCATATGTGAGATTTATTTTCCCCCATCTTGTTATCTTATGTCATTTCATTGGAGTATAATCGTAACTGTGGAAACCTAGCAAATCTTCAAAAAAACAGTCATGATCCCATGTTTACAGACAAATCCAAAAATTGGATTTGGCTTAAGCCATCTAAATCAAACTAATTCCCTTTCTCAGATTAATGCCATGAGGCTAACATAATATATGGAGCTTACAAGATAGCTTTAGTGCTATATTTAAGATGAATGGTTTATTCAAATTCAAGCAGCAACATCCAAAATGTTAGCTATTTGAAAGCAAAACTTAATTCAGTATAACTGAAATACCTCATGATCAATCTAATAACTTTGTTACACTTTGAAATATTCATTTTTTTAATAAAAAAAGTTGTTCTTAAGTGAAAAAGTCCAGCATGGCAACTGTTAATGTTTGTTTTTGTTCTTTAAATGGTTTCCCTTTCTCTATCATCCAAAGAAAATGAAACAGATTGAAAAATCAACTAAACCAGAAATTCACACTGTAAAAGTTTAGGCACATGACAATATACTGATCAATGATGTGAGGTTTTCTAAAAATCTATTCCCAATACTTCTCCTTGAAGCTATATTTAATATAGGGCTGTAAAGGAGCTATTTCCAGAGATAGGAAAATATGACACTAATCAAAATCTTTTTCTGAACATTTTGCTCATTAATGAGTGAAAATTCTCACAATGATCTGATTAAATCATAAGATCAGGCTTTGAAAAATCAGCCTGGGTGTTGCTCTCCCACAATCCACACATACTTTACCAGCTGCTCTGTAGAAGCTTGACCCTGCCTGGCATCACAGCAAATCTCTTGCTTCAGGAACAGGAATTGCCAACAACAAGCAACATCGCTAAAGAGGCAATTAGAAGCTCTCCGAATGTGAACCGGGGCTCTATAAAGGAAATGCTGAGCATCAGCCCCCACTTTAGGCCAAGGCAAAGTCATTTAATTTCAGGCACCATTCACTGAAAAGCTAGGGTGCCTGGATCTGATCTGAATCTTTGACTTTGTGTGTGAAAGCTGTCACTGACATAAAGAAATGTTAAAATGTTTAATGTGCAACTAAAGTGGTGTCTGAATGTATCACAGAGCTAAAACTCTCCTGCAGGACTGTAAACACCTGAGATTATTTAAATGCTACTTTGTGCAAGCCCTAAGGATTCAGATTTAAGTTTGGTGGGATATAAGTTTAGTGCTGCACTAAAGTCAGGATCCTCCTCAGCCAAATTAAGGAGAAATGTGGGAAAGCATGTAGTTTCAGCAAAGCTAAAGGAGCAATAGACAGGGGGCTTGGTTGGGGGCTTCAAACTAGGAAAAGAATTCATGGTGTGACTAGGCCCTTAGGTTTTCAACAGGATGGAGATTGGTATTGGAGTCATGACCTGTGTACACAATATGAGGATGTCTCATCCATAAGATAAGCATGGCTGAAAAGCATTTCAGGGGCTTTCACTGAAGGCTAAAGTGGTCCTCTTTGGCTTGACAGAAATAACCTTTCATTAAGAACTAGAAAATGTATGGTGAGAAGAAAAAGCTTTGTAAGTTTCCAGGCACCAGTTTTCAAGGCATTAGCCTGATTCTGGGTCATAGAAGACAGTGTCCTATTTCCAGGATCAAGGAGTTGGCAAAGGAGAGGTAGGGGTCAAGGTCCGATGAACAAAGTCCTGGATTTGAGATCTGGCTCAAGTTTTCCATAGGGCACTTGAGTTCAGTCAAAATCAAAGGGATAAATTCAACCATAAGGGCTAACCAGTGGTTAAGGGTTATCTGCGATGCTGTGGGAAATCAGAGGTTTCAAGAACTATACCAGGCTCACTGAAGACCAACCTAAGAGCAGTAGAATGAACTCAAAACCTTGATAGATCTGATCAGACTTATTTGTGACAATCCCTAAATAGGATGGTGCATAGTGGGCATTCAATAATTATTTCCCTAAACAGAAGTGAACCTGGTGTTTGAAGTTGCTGCAGTGGAGTCATGTTTATGAAACAAAGATACTGACCAATGTATATTACAATGTATGTTATGTTAACATATCCTTTTCTCAATGTAGGAACAAGGTGTAGGCATCCCTAGTTTTTTTATTGTCTACTAGTGCCCCTGTGCACATATTCATGCACATTGAAAGGAAATTAATTATAAGGTGGCTAGTGGGGCGAGACTGGATGAGATGGGCCTGGCATGCCCTGGAGCCAACCATGGTCCCTCCCTGGCTGGCCGCATCTGGGGCAGTGCCACAGCTCGAAGGGCATTTGCAGAGTGAGTGGGGTTCCTCCAGCAGGTGGGGTCCCTCGGTCTGGCCTGCAGGGATTGGGCCAAAATCAGCTCTCTGACATCCTCCGAGGGGTCCAGGATTGCAAGAGGGTGGTTCTCTGGTAACACAGTGGAATTGGGCTCCCTCCTCTCTGGTTCTGGGGTGCGTCACCCAAGAACCACCCCTGCCAAGTCACTGCAGCTCGGCAGCTACTGCATTGAGCGTCTGCCCCTGGTGGTTAGTGCGTGTCATAGCTACCACTCGGAGTATCTGCCCCCTGGTGATCATTGCGCATCATAGCTACTGGTCGGATGGTCAGACGGTCGCTTAGCCTTTTACATATAGAAATTTTAGAACTGAAAACAACAACCAAAAAAGTGAAGTCCATAAGGTTGAACTTCTAGCTCAATGTCACAGTTGAGATGGAGATTAGTCTCATGTGTTCTCATTATGCTTTTGAACCCAGGAGCCTTTTTCCTAAGTTGCTTTTGGGAGGAGGAACTTTGATACATAGATTCTGACAAGTATCCTTAGCATTTTCTTTTTACCCAGCACAAAGCCCGGCTCCAATCAGCCAGGTCCTTTGCTGGGTTAGTTCATTCTACCAGTAAAGGATCCCATTCTCTGAATCTTTGCTCCTGGTTTACTCCTCTCTCTTTTCCTATTCATTTTGAAGGATCCCATGTGCATCCTTCAAAATCCAGCTTAAGTCCCAAGTAACTCTCATAGTTCTGATGGTGTGAATCTTAACATTTAGCACATATTGTTCTCTGGTGTTTAACATCTTTTGTTCCCAGCTTGTTTGGGGATTTTATTTTATGTCCTTTGGATTTCCACAGTCCAGAGGAAACAAATACAGTATTGATTTATTATATTGCTCTGCAGCTCTTAACAATGGATAACATAACCTGTGTATTCTAATCCCAATACTACAGCCTTGACTGGGAGCTAGTGCTGGGAGATGTGAAGGATCAGAAATACCTAGTAACACCTATGTATGCTTGAGTATTTCTTTGTGTAAAAAGTATAAACAAGATGTGCCCTGGCCGAGTAGCTTGGTTGGTTGGAATGTGGTCCCTCCTGTACACCAAAAGGTAGCAGCTTAAATTCCCAGTCAGGGTACATATGGGAGGCAACTGATCATTGTTTCTCTCATTTCTCTCTCTCTCTCTCTCTCTCTCTCTCTCTCTCTCTCTCTCTCTCTCTCTCTCTCTCCTCCCTTCCCCTCTCTCTCAAATCTATATAAAACATATCATTGGGAGAGAATTTTTTTTAAAAGTATAAACAAGAGGTATGATCTTAGCTTGTTTATCTATATTTTATGAGAGCTGGAATGCAGGATCTCTGAGTCCTCCTATATCTGTGAATGTGTCTAATCATAAGAAAGCCTGTGAAACAATTCTTTGGAGACAATACAAAGCTCAGCTAGAATGATTAGATGATACTTGGAGGAGTGCTTATATTGCTCAGTCAGTGACAGAAAAGGCCTGTGTAGGAAGGTGAAATCTAGAGATCAGGATGAACTTGGGAGGCAGAACAAGTAATAGGAAGAAACCGGAACTTGGGAGGTAGAATAAGTGATAGGGAGAAACTTGTAGAGCAGGCCTGGGAGAAATTAGCATTGGGAAAGGGGTGGGATTCAACAGTCAGCAATGGGTGGGGATCTGGCAGGATATGCCTCATGCCATTAAGAAGTTCAGACAGCTGGTGGCAGGTACCTACATAGAGGCTGGACTTCATGGGCAGAATTCTAATTGTGGAATGACATGAGGAAGGGGGGAAGTTGGGAATCATTTAGTGAAATGGGAAGGGCAAGGATATACATTGTGATCTCAAATTCTTTATTAGACTCTATGGTCAGAGCCAGACCTGCAGCAGTTCTGAAGTGGTCGAGACAGGGTGCTGTTAGTTTTGGGCTCCTTCCAAGTCCCTGGAGACCAGTCTAGACTGAGGAACTGATTAAGGCTGAATCTCTAGTGTTTTAGTGATCTCAGTTCTGAAGGTCACAGGAGGCAGCGACAGGGAACCAAGCAGATAGTTATAATCTATTACCTGTCTAGAAAAGCAAAATAGGTTTGAATTTAGTACTCACATGCTTCTTTGAAGATGAGTTAATATTTATACTCGGCAGACTTTGATGGAGCTACTGCTGATTGCACTAGAGATGGAATGTGCTCTGAGGGAAGTGGCCAGGTCAGATTATGAAAATAAATTATTATAAGGCTTTTTCTAAATTACAGATTTCTCTTTCCAGGCATATTTTATCAGCCGATTCTGTCATAATCGAAATTTATCTTTATGTTTTATTTTTTTCTTAAACAAAATAAAAAACAAAACCCCCACTATGTTATTCACTTGATTTCTTCTGCAATATTCTTACCTTTAAAAAAATGTTTTCCTTTTACCTTTTTCTATGGTGAAATTTGTCTTTTTTTACTCTAAAATAAAGAGATATAATACTGTTCATCTCTAAAGTTCATGGAAAATAAAATCATGTGTTTTAAATCACTTCCATTTTGTTTTCCATTCTTACATTTTGTGCCAGAAACTATTTCACCTTCTAGATTTTACTAAACTCTAAAACCTCTCTTAAAATTTCTTCAAAGGCAAAATGAATGTATACTTCTGGGCATGAATACTTATAAGTGAGCTGTATGCATCCATTATTTACCTCTCATATATCATCATATATCATGTATATAATATATATGCTAATTTGTTGTAGGGCAAAGAAGTTTTACCAGAGCAGTAGTGTGTGTGTGTGTGTGTGTGTGTGTGTGTGTGTGTGTGTGTGTTTGTGTGTGTGTGTCTGTGTGTGTGTGTGTGTAAAAGAGTGAGGGGGGGGGTTGCAAGCGCTTAATAAATATACAATAGATTGAGTTAAAAAAGACAGGGGCTGGAGGGAATCAGACTGAGAAATCAACCAGACTAGCGGAGCACTGATTGTTGAGGGTGTTGACCCAAAAAGGACATATCATTGGCTCAAAGAGCTGCCCAGAAGAGCAGCTTGTTCAAGAAGGAGATGAGCTCTAGAGTTCATCAGATAGGCCCCCATATCTTTAAAGACCAGGACCCAAAGAGAGAGGTGACTTCTTTTGAAAAGGACCTAGACATAGCTAATAAGCTATAATACGATAAACTCTATGTTGTGTTGGTAGCTTTATTGTGCTGCCACATCCCAGAGAAGATCTACTCATGACTATAGCAAACTGGAAAGTGCTCATAGTGATTTTAAATTCCTTGAGGGCAGGATGTGAATTTTCTAACCATTCCAATACCTATCACAATGGAAAATAGAACATTTTCTCTGGTAAAGCAACAGTTATGATAATCAGGTAGAGCTATAAGGGTGCTTACTTTCTGAGAATATTTCTCTGAATCAATTACCACAGAACTATTATTTTATAGGTATTCATATAATTATTAAATCTCATCAGTGGATCATTTATTTTTCAGCTCCTTGGGCTGGGAGGGTGGAATATTTTGAAATTTATTCATGCTGCCACACTCTGAAAAAAGGCAAATCCATCTTCCTAAGGAATTAATCTTCCACAGGGTCAAACTAAGGATTTTGGTTTTGGATTCTGGCTTTGTATGTGTATTTGTTTGTTTTTAATAGTAGAAACAATCAACCATTACCATATTTTCAATTACATTCATAACAGAAGTTTGAAATTCAAATAACAATTATGCAATTGCCAAGACAAATGTAAAGATTTTTTTAGACAAATATGGGTTTATATTATGTTACTCAGTGGGCAAGGCCCATGTTGAACAATAGTAGCCATTCTGAGCAATTAACTCCAGTCTCCAAATTTTCACAGTTAATGACAGGTACATCAGGCACATAGATGATAGGTACATGATAGAGAGATAAATAGACAGATTGATAAATGATAGAGAGGATACCCATCAAAGTATATTTAAAATAACTCATCTTTGAGAGAGATTATCTAATAGTGTATTTAATTACTCTGAGGTCATATATGCTCTGAGATACATACTTTGAGATCCCGCATCACAGCTCTGTATCCTTTTATGAAGTCATAAGAGAAAAAAGAAGGGCAACAGAAAAATTATTTGCTTCGATATTTCGTGTTTTACAAAACCATATTTGAAAATAAAATTTACTTTTATTTTCAGGTTCTTTTACACAAAGACCTTATAGGAAAAATTTTAATTTAAGTTTAGCCTTGGTTAAAAAGGAAATATCCACAAGGCATTTGTCATATATTTGCTCTCCCCAAGCCCTTTATGTGCTCAGAACTCTTAGAAAGGAACGCCAAATCTGAGTAGAAAGCAATTTCCCTCAGGAAATCAGTACCATCAATTTTCCTTCAATCTTTGTATGATCTCTATTATATTGTGATCCCAACTTGCCATTTTTATGTTATCGTCACTCATATATGTCTTCTTAAATCCTTTCAGAAAGAGCCCATAAGCAACATGAAAGTGAACACTGTGATCATCTAATCTCCTATTGTAGCACCTCGTACAAAGAGGGGTTCTGAGTAAATTAATAAATGGTGCATAGCACATGGAAGCTGTAGCCAGGTCGTACACAGTGATAAACGTTCCTAATGCTCAAACTTGGTGAGTGTAGTGAATGCTTTACCTGAATCTCTGTGGGGGAGGAGTCCTGGGAAAAAGGCATGGAATGAACTGGACAGGTTTGCATTTTGAACATTGGTTTCTTTGGAAGAGTTTCCCCACTTTTTTATCTCACAAAGAGTAGCAGTTGACAGGTTTCTACATGGATATAGGTCTTTATGAGGAAGTACGTTTTTATCATCTGTATACCATTGAACACATGAACCCCTCAGTAGACAGATTAGTTACTGGGCCTGAGAGAAGTCAAGGCAGGCTGCCACCACAGCAGGAGAAGTCTGTTAAAGATGAGACTATTTCTAAACCTGTTTTTATCATTCTCATGTAACACATAAACCCTAGGTATCAACAGTCTATGACAGTGATAGCGAACCTATGACACGCGTGTCAGAGGTGACACACGAACTCATTTTTTTGGTTGATTTTTCTTTGTTAAGTGGCATTTAAATATATAAAATAAATGTCAAAAATATAAGTCTTTGTTTTACTATGGTTGCAAATATCAAAAAATTTCTATATGTGACATGGCACCAGAGTTAAGTTAGGGTTTTTCAAAATGCTGACACGCCGAGCTCAAAAGGATCGCCATCACTGGTCTATGATGACCAAGTAACTTTTTATTTAAAAAATACATAGTCCTTATGGCATGATTGCTAGAGATTGCCCCTCCCAACCCAAGTGTCCCTAAGCTGTTTCTAGGAAACATCCCCATGGTGTCCTCTTATGCACCTTTGGGATCAGGTCTCTCTGGTTTTTCCTCTTCTATTCCTCTTGCCACCTCAGCCATGGTTGACCTTTGTGACTTTGTTGCTTTGCTGAGCCAAGCCTCAACCTCATGCCTTCCACTTCCCCCCAGCCCACCTGCCCATACAAGGGAGAATACCACAGCACATTTTGAGGTAGATTGTTTCTCTGCAAATTCCTCAAAGGGCAACTGGCTTTAATGAACCTTGAAGACAAAGAAAATTTTGTAGAAGGTCACTCTTAGATGAGGCTACTCTTTTAGAGTCTAAACAAATATTATAGTTCCTTACTAGGCCAGCTCCTTGACCAACTCCTGAAGTTCTATGTGGCAAAGGGTAGCTCACCCCACTGCCATGAACACTGCCAGCAAGTTATTGCCTTTGTTTTCAAAACCAGTTAACACTTGGGCTCAGATGGGCAATAGAGAAGTCTTTGCTTCCCAAAGCTAAGCCCACTTCCTTAAGCCTTTCCCAGGAGAGGTTACAATGGGAAAAACCATACAGATGAAATCCCACCTCCCACATTCATGGGCTTGATCTGACCCTATGACTGATAAAATAGCTTTGATGGTAGACAAATACATTACCTTCTAATCTGGTATATTCCATATGGAATAAGCACCAACGGTTACACTCAATTTGTAAGGCACCAGATTTCATCTAATTCCTGTCACTGTATTTTCTCTGGTGTAACATGAAGAGAAGTTAAAGTGTATTGGGTTACTACTCCTATCATTAAAACTTCATTGCACATATATGCAACAACCAAGACTGAACCATAGCATATAGGCAAAGATGGTGCACTTACAAATTAAGAGTGGAAAAACCTTTCCAACTCTTAGGGGGCATATATTCACTTTACTGAGTAGAATACTTACTATCTCAGCCTAAATCATTAGCTTAGGGAAAATTCAAAGAACTCCTGGCTTAGTCAGGAACACAGGGAACATGCCCCTAAGTATGCTTAACTAAATGTTCACTTAAGACATTTTTCCAAAAGAAAGATAAACCCTAGTCTCCACCCTAGGAGGAAAAATTGCTTATCCTATATAATAAAAGCCTGTGGTCATGACACTGTCACACCATAACGAGTGATCAACAGGAGGCTGTGTGCATGGCAGGTGCGTGCGGGTGGGCAGGGACTTGATGCTGTGTCCCCATGGGCGGGCGCTGGCGGGGACTTGACCAGGGGGTGCATCGGGGGAGTCCCGCGTGGCGCTGGCCCTGCAGGGCGGGACTCAGGGGAGTCCTGTGCGGCACAGGCAGGGTCCTGGGTCTCATGCGATTTCACACACTAGGTCACTAGTTACTTATAAAAATGATAGTTTTTAAATTTAAATAAGGTAAGATCAAGTCTATTAAGGCATCACCTCTTTTTATCTCCTAATACTCTATTGCAATATCATGAAGATATACAAATTTATCTCAATTTTACTTAGACCTACCCAGATTCTTAGTTTTATTATAAGACTTAAACAACTGGCATTTCTTGTGTAACAAAAAGAAATGTGGAGTCAACTATATAGGGCACATATAGAAATGTGCAAGGTACTAAGTTGGGAGATAATAAAACATAAGCATTGCAATCAGATAGACCTGGCTTTAGTCCTTGCTCTACTTTTTACTAACTTATGATCTTCAGAGAGTTATTTAAACTTCCTGAGTCTTATGTAAAACATAGATAATAATATAAATTACCTCATAAAACTTTTGGGGAAAATACATGAGATAATTCATATCAATTGTCTAGCTGGATGCAAATCGATTATTATTTTTTATCAATGATTTTATATTAAATTTTAACTTTCTAAACCATAAGAATATCATTCATAATAGTACCTTAATATTTATGTAGGATTTCTGTCACAGCCTTCTCATTTTTGCACTAGATTAATTGAAGGCTAGTTTTTTGGGTTATACAATCACTAGCAGTTAGGTAATTACAGGAGATTGATGACTAAGCACAGATCCTAAGCCTTTCTCTCTCAGCAGCCTTGGAAAAAACTCTCTGATTTGATAAGAAAATACTTATCATACAAGGAAAGCCATGAAGAAAAAGTGTAGTGGAAAGCAAGAGGTCCGGATCCTCCAGGTTGGTCTCACACAGTCCATAAGGAATCATGAGCTATAAGACCCCAAAATAAATCACATTGGGAGCTTTTTGAGCGAGTCTCTCACTTGAGTACCTAAGAGACCTAACACTGGTAGGTGAGCAGTGCATGTTTGGCAAATTTGATTGGGATGCTTGGGTTCGTGATCAGTAAATGTGTATTTGCTTTCCTCTGATTGTCTACACTGAACTTGAAGAATGAATGGTACTTCTTGAAGAGGACAGGTATATTTTAAGCAATTACTCTGACACAGTTATTTACTGATATCCATGCCTAAGGTAAATAAAATGTAGGGAAGAAACTTGATTAAGGGACTTATCTTTGTTGAGAATAAAAATTTGTGACACTTTAATTTTAAAATAGGATCTTATGCCAACTTTCTCAGGGCCGATTCTTACTCAAATGATCATCTTTAAAAAGAGAGAAAGCGCTCACACATACTTGACCTTGTTAATCCCGAGTTTAATTACAACACATTTTTAGGGTCTGGAGTTTATTCACCCCAGCAGGAGCACAGTGTCTGGGACCTGGGAAGGATGTGTGTGCTTTTTGAACACTAAAAATATCTTCCAAAAGCACATTTTGTTGAATTCCATTTGATTGAATTAGATGCACATGAACTGAATTTACTTGAAATAATGGTATCAAAAATCATGTAGCTACAGGTTCGATTCCTGTCAAGGGCACATGCCAAGGTTGTGGGCTCAATCCCCAGTAGGGGGTGTGCAGGAGGCAGCCGATCCATGATTCTTTCTCATCATTGATGTTTCTATCTCTCTCTCCCTTCCTCTCTGAAATCAATAAAAATATATATATTTTTAAAAATCATTAAAAAGTTTAATGATGTTTCAGATTTTGACAATGTCTCCAACCATAGTTTTAAGTGTTGGAATAGGTGGTTTCTGTATTAAATACAAGAACATTCTAGAAGTCCCTTTGCCTGAGATATGCTCTAAATTAGGAGTCAGCAAACATTCCATAAAGGGTCAGATAGTAAATATTTTAGATTTTTGTGGGTCACATAGCCTCTGTGGGAACTACTCAACTCTGCTGTTGTGGTCAAAGACAGCCCTAGACAGTACATAAATCAATGGTTATAGCTGTGTTCCAATAAAACTTTTTTACAAAACAGGTTATAGGCTAGATTTGGCCCATGGAGAGTATTTTAAGGACTTTTTCTCTAGATAAAGAGAATCCTTAACAACCAGAAGTATACCCTGCTAGGGCAGATTCTTAACATCAGTGCCTGCTCTTCTTCAGAGCTGAGCTCCAGAACATCTCAGAGTGACCTGAAAGCAGGTTAAATTACCCTGTAAAATGTTTCTCTCCTCTCACTCTTTATTTTTGCTTTATAAGTAATGGATGCTAAGTCTAAAAATCAGAAAGTACAGTTGGACAAAAGGAAGAAAATAGAACATTCTTAATCTCATGCCTCAGAAAAGTATTTGGTTTCATGTCACATATTTACTATGTGAAGAAATAATGTGTTTGTAAATATATGACTTAACTTGTAAAAATTAAATTATACTATGCATATATATTATGTACACATGTATGTCTGTATGTATACACACACATAACACACACATGTGTTTGTGGTAACCCATTTAGTAGACACATAATGATTTCATTAGTATCTAAGGATCCTTACTTGAGCAAACATGTGGCAGTGGATTTTCCTATATGTTCTATATTGTCAAGTATAAGTTAAGGACTGTGGTCTCCACTTGTTATATTGAAACATAGAGATAAAATTTTTTTAATATTTATTCTTATGATCATAAGTGCTCATTTTAAAAATTAGTCCTTACCCAAGGACATGCGTATTGATTTTAGAAAGAGAGGAAAGGAGAGAGAGGGGGTGAGAGAGAAACATCGATGCGGAGATAAACATCAGTCTGTTGTCTCCCATATGAGCTCCGACAGGGGATCAAACCCACAACCTTTCAGTGTAAGGGACAACGCACCAACAAACTGAGCCACACCAGGCCAGGGCCATAGGTGCTCATTTTAATTTAAAGAAACTTATAGCCTTCATGATATGTATCTTTTTAGATCATTTTCAAGTGTGTGAGTAAATTTTTAAAAAATTGTATTATGTGCCCTGACCGGTTTGGCTCAGTGGATAGAGCGTCGGCCTGCGGACTAAAGGGCCCTGGGTTCGATTCCTGTCAAGGGCATGTACCTTGGTTGCAGGCACATCCCCAGCGGGGGGTTGTGCAGGAGGCAGCTGATCGATGTTTCTCTCTCATTGGTGTTTCTAACTCTCTATCCCTCTCCCTTCTTCTCTGTAAAAAACCAATAAAATATATTTTTTAAAAATTGCATTATAAATTATCTTGTTATCAAATCATTTCTGGGTATTAAAGTTACACTTTTGAAAACCATGACTAGTTGCTTTCAGTTCTTAATTATCTTTTAAAATGTCCAAAAATTTGGGAGAAGGTGCAAGAATCCTTTTGGAAATCTTGACCATGCTGGCTGTTTGGTGCAAATCTCTCTCTCTCTCTCTCTCTCTCTCTCTCTCTCTCTCTCTCTCTTTCTCTTTTTCTCCCTCTCTCTCTCCTTCTCTCCTTTAATACTTGTTTGGAGGAAGAGGTGATCCAATTTTTGAACTTGCCTAGTATGAGGATTTCTTAAATCTTCTCAGAATCTAAATACAGAACACATCCTTAATGATATCTGTTTAAAACTCAAGGGAATAGAGATGCCTCAGCTGGAAGGATATGGGCAGAAAAAACCCTCCAGCAGCTTCCTTCATTTAATCACCATCAGCTTTCCTTCTAGAGGTTCCAAATTAACAGTGGGGCAACTTTTATTTTTTATTTTTTACTTTGAACAAGCAGCTGTTTCTTCCATGAGGCCCATATGTTTCTTCACAAGCTCTCTCCAAAGCACCTACAGTATAGCCGATGGCAATGTGGCGCACATCCAATTCCTTACAAGACTTCCCTTCCCATTCCAGGGAGAGTCTGTGGAAAATGAATGTGTGTCTGTGTGTGCACATATGTGTGTGTGTGTATGTGTGTGCTGCAGAGACAGAGCAAGAGAACAGCAGCATTCTCTTTGGGTTGGAGGAGCATTGCTGATGATGCCAGCAAACCAGAGTGAGGATGAGCTGTCAGGGAGGCCTTAGGTCCAAACTGACCCTACGCCAAACTCCCGCTTGTAGCATATTTCCCAGCAGGCTGCGGCATGGCTGTGGCAGACACCGAGAACAGCTGTCTCTGCCTGGCACACAGGCAGCAGTCCAACCAGGTGGTTTTCTCAAGTTAAAAATAACAGTAATTACAAGGAAGAGTACCACTCAGAGTTGACTGCTCTTGTTCAATCAGGCTCATTGAGAGGAACCCAAAGGTGAGGGGCAGGGTGAGAGGGAGAAGTCTGTGGAGGTAAGAAAATAAAGAGGCTTTGCTGTAACTGGGGGGAAATTCTGGGAGCCTAAATCAAACTGGCCAATACATGTGCTAGAATTAATTTCTAAGAAAGCATAGCATTGTGATAATTATTAAAGTGCAGGTTGCTCCAGAGAAGGCACACGATGTTTATGAAAGGGAAAAGCTTGCACTCAGAACAAGTGACTGCTCTGCTAGTCCTTACAAGGACAGTAAGTAATCTAGAGCAAATATACATACAGTAAATAATTTAGAGCAAATATATATACAGTAAGTAATCTAGAACAAATATCTATATAGTAAATAGCTAGAGCAAATAAATATACAGTAAATAATCTAGAGCAAATATTTATACTATTATTCTTACAAGCTTGAACATGAATCTGCCATTTCTAGCCATTCTATACTCACATTTGTTTCCACATTGGCATGGAGGTGAAGGCATAAGCTCCTTTATTGTATATTGGCTAGAAATACAAGACTGTTATTACCATCAAATACACTACTCAAAAAATGCTTACAAGTTGGATAGTTAATAATAGGGAATGTAGAAAATGCAACAGTTTGTAAGAGTATCTATCGTATTATTTTTCACTTGTTTTTCTATTGGTTCCAATACGATGCCTTCTAGTGACTTTGCACCAAAAATGTGTGGACTGGCAGCATTAAAATCAGTGTGTTATACATGCAGACCCACTCCAGACCTACTGAATTAGAGGCCACATTTTTAACAAGAGCTGCAGGTGGTTAGCTCACATTAATATTTGAGAAACTGTCCTGGTACTTTCAGGAAACCTTAAGTTCTATAGTGAGTTAAACCCGTTATTTATTGCAGACAATACTGATTGTAATAGTTACTGAGGGTATGCTGGGTAATCATACCATCAGTCACTATGTCAACCTACATGGGGATTCTGAAGGAAAAGTTAAAAACCTTCTAGGTGTTTCTGGCAGAAACGGACAGCAACTTCTTATTATTTATAAATGTTTAAATGGACAATAATTTCTTATTATTTATAAGAATAATAAAAGCAAAACAATGTGAATTCACACATTTGGGACCATCTTAGTTTACGTGCATTTGCTTTAATGACATTTGGCATAGCTCTATTACACGGGGGCATTTACTTTAAGGAAATGGTGGCATCATGAAGTGTCCCATTAAAGGCACTGACTAGCTGTCATAAAGTCAGCTCAGAATGACATTCAGTGCCAATTCAACTGACGCAATATGTCTCAGATACAATTTTATTAGCTAATCTTAAATTTAGTCTGTTAGATAAATAGACTATTAGATAGCTTGACTTAGTCCACCAGGAAAAACTGATAAATTAAATATGGTCTAATGATAAAATTGAAAATAAAAGGTATAGTAATCTTCTTAGGTGGTACCAGTCTTTTCAAAGGATGGTGAAAAATGACTAAAAACTTTAGCTTTGTGATACGTGGACACTATGGGATTGCATGCAGCCTTGTGTCTCTGGGTGAGGAAGTCACCAGAGTAGCAGACAATGAAGCGTGCAGCCTGGAAGAACTCGGCCGTGGGAGGGGCGACATATCTCTGTTTATGTAATCTGAGTCCATATCCTGCTATTGACCTATTCTCTTCACTTCACCTAATTCAATGGAAATTCTGTACATAAAACAATGACAGGATGTCTCTGGAAAAGTTACAAAATGTCAGGGTTCAAAACACATTGTTCATAAACTCATGGAATCTTTGCATGTGGCCCACCAAATAAAAAATATTTGAAGAATATCTAAGGAAATTCCTTACTTATCAAATTCAATAGCTTTTAATTTAAAAAGAAACAAAGCAGACTTAGCTCTTTTGTAAATACAAGTTTTTCAACCTGGACATTCTTAGGAAAAATGTTAATGAACTACCTACTGCAATGGTGCTCAAATTTTACAGTATGTGTCAGAATCACCTGAAAGGAAAACATGAGATTTCTGGGTCGTACCCCAGATTCAGTAGGTCAGAAGTTGGGCCCAGAATTTGTATTTCTAATAAGTTCCCAGATAACAATGATGCTGCAGGTCTGGGGACCACACTTTGAAAGCTACTGAATTGAAATGTGATAATATTACAACTTGCTTTAATAGCTCATTTTATATTGATTTATTCTACAAACATTATTAAACATTTTCTGCATGCTAGAACACAGCTAGTTCCTGGAGATAAAAAGCTGAATAAGTCAGCCTTACTCTCCAAGAGGTCATAGTCTATGTGATCAGCAGTCCCATGGAGAGGTACCTACTCTCTGGAAGCATTAAATTAGAGGCAGCAGCACTACACCTAATACTTGAAAGTTAAGAAGAAATCATTTATGGCAAAAATTTGTGCTACCCTTCCATATTGGAGAAATGTAATTGGGAGATGTCTTCCAAGCTCCTCTTATGTCTAGGCAGAGCACTTGAATAGTTATCAACAAAATGTAGTAATTGCATTGTTACAATCAATGATTGTAAGTAATGTGTATTTCTTCCTGGCCTAGACGGCTAAGTGTTAATACAACATTCCCCTTTTAGCTCCTTTTCTCCATCTATCAGGTAGATGTTAATGTCTAGGGTGACTATAAGAGTTTGGCAATGATAGAGATAAAAGATGAGGAAGCCTGGATCCCTGAGTTACCACTTGGAAGAGAGTCACTAGACCACATCCACACTGGATTGTTGGGCTACTAAGATTTGAGAATTTATCTGTTAGTATTACTTCAATGTTTAATGTAGGTATTTGTTATTTATTTTTTATTTAAGCATGAGTGGAGGTTCAGGAGAAAGAGCAGATTAATATTAAATGAATTGAAAGTACTACATTTTCTCTACCTATCCAAATTGTAAGATGGATTAAGTTTTGTGACCTTATCACAAAAATTATGCCTCCTACAATAATCTTAAAAGGTAGAAGTTATGAGTTCCATTATATAGAAGAAGGAACAGAGACTTGGGGAGATTATGTAATGTGCTTAGGTGATGGGTGGCAGAATCACTACCCTGGACACTAACTCCAGAAACCATATTCTTTCCCCTTTCCCATTCTACCTCTTGCCAGCATTATCAATATGTCCAATTTCTCTGAAGTTGTCTTCCTACTGAGAATAAACTACTTTTCACTCAGCAGATTTTTATATTTTTATTATCTCTTTTAAGAAAAGGAAACTTCACCAACATCATACTCAGTGGGCAAAAAATAAAACCATTCCTCCTAAGAACAGGAACATGACAAGGATATCCACTTTCACCACTCCTGTTCAACATAGTACTGGAAGTGCTAGCTATAGCTATCAGACAAGGAGAAGAAATAAAAGGCATCCAAATTGGAATAGAAGTAAAACTGTCATTATTCGCAGATGACATGATATTGTACATAGAAAATCCTAAAGACTCCATAAAAAAACTACTAGAAGCAATAAATGAATTTTGCAATGTAGCAGGATACAAAATTAACACCCAGAAATCTATGGCTTCTTTATATACCAGTGATGGCGAACCTATGACACACATGTCAGAGGTGACACTCGAACTCATTTTTTGGTTGATTTTTCTTTGTTAAATGGCATTTAAATATATAAAATAAATATCAAAAATATAAGTCTTTGTTTTACTAAGTTGCAAATCTCAAAAAATTTCTATATGTGACACGGCACCAGAGTTAAGTTAGGGTTTTTCAAAATGCTGACACGCCGAGCTCAAAAGGTTTGCCATCACTGTTATGCACCAATAATGAACTCACAAAAAGAGAAATTAAAAAAAAATTATCCCCTTTACCACTGCAACAAAAAAATTAAGATACCTAGGAATAAATTTAGCCAAGGAGATAAAGGACCTGCACTCAGAGAATTATAGGACGTTGAAAAAAGAGATAGAGGAAGACATAAACAAATGGAAGAATATACCATGTTCATGGATTGGTAGAATCAACATCATTAAAATGTCCATACTACCCAAAGCAATCTATAGATTCAATGCAATCCCCATTAAAATACCAACGGCATATTTCACAGACCTAGAACGAACTCTCCAAAAATTCATCTGGAATAAAAAAAGACCCAGAATAGCTGCAGCAATCCTGAGAAAGAAGAACAAAGTAGGAGGGATCTCAATACCAGACACCAAGCTGTATTACAAAGCCCCTGTTATCAAAACTGCCTGGACCAATGGAATAGAAGAGAGAACCCAGAAATTGACCCAAACCACTATGCTCAATTAATATTTGACAAAAGAGGCAAGAGCATACAATGGAGTCAAGACAGTCTCTTCAATAAATGGTGTTAGAAATATTGGACAGATACATGCAAAAAAAAATGAAACTAGACCAGGGGGGGGCAAACTTTTTGACTCGAGGGCCACAATGAGTTCTTAAACTGGACTGGAGGGCCGGAACAAAAGCATGGATGGAGTGTTTGTGTGAACTAATATAAATTCAAAGTAAACATCATTACATAAAAGGGTACGGTCTTTTTTTTTTTTTTTTTAGTTTTATTCATTTCAAACGGGCCGGATTCGGCCCGCGGGCCGTAGTTTGCCCACGGCTGAACTAGACCATCAACTTACACCATACACAAATATAAACTGAAAATGGATAAAGTACTTAAACGTAAGATGGGAAACGTAAGATAGGATAAAGATCCTACAAGGAGCCATAGGCAGCAAAATAGCAGACATTTGTCGTAGCAATATTTTTACCGATACAGATCCTAGGGAAATGGAAACTAAGGAGAAAATAAACAAATAGGACTACATCAAAATAAAAAGCTTCTGCACAGCAAAAGAAACCATCAACAAAATAACAAGAAAGTCTACTGCATGGGAGAACATATTTGCCAATGTTACATCAGATAAGGATCTAATCACCAAAATTTATAGGGAACTCATACAACTTAACAACAGAAAGTTCAACAATCCAATAAAAAAAAATGGGCAAAGGACATAGACACTTTTTGAAAGAGGGCATACAGAAAACTGAGAGACATATGAAAACATGCTCAAAGTCACTAATCATCTGTGAGATGCAAATCAAAACAAAAATGAGGTACCATCTCATACCTGTCAGAATGGCTATCATCAACAGGTCAACAAAGGACAAGTGCTGGAGAGGATGAGGAGAGAAAGGAACCTTCTTGCACTGCTGGTGGGAATGCAGACTGGTGCAGCCACTGTGGAAAACAATATGGCATTTCCTCAAAAAATTAAAAATGGAACTTCCATTTGACCCAGTAATCCCACTTCTAGGAATATATCCCAAGAAAACAGAATCACTAATCAGAAAGGAAATATGCACCTCTATGTTCATAGCAACACAATTTACCATAGCTAAGATTTGGAAACAGTCTAAGTGTCCATCAGCAGATGAGTGGATTAAAAAATGGTGGTACATCTACACAATTTAATACTATGCTGCTGTGAAAAAAGAAGGAATTCATTTGCAACAGCATGGATGGAACTGGAGAGCATTATGCTAAGCGAAATAAGCCAGTCAGAGAAAGATAAATATCACATGATCTCACTCATTTGTGGAATATAATGAACAATGTAAACTGAGGAACCAAAATAGAACCAGAGTCATAGAAGCATCGAACAGACTGTCCAACCTATGAGGGGAGGCGGGGGTTGAGCGGGTAAGAGATCAACCAAAGAACTTATGCATGCATATAAACAAAACCAATGGACACAACAGGGGGGTGTGGAGTAAGTGCACATGCTGGGGTGGTGAGGGCAGCTGGAGAGAGGTCAATGGGGGGAAAAAGAAAACTTATGTAATACTTTAAACAATGAAGAATTTAAATTAAAAAAAAAGTAAAGGAAACTTCTAAAAATTTTTGAAATCACTGGAGGACATATGTATAAGCTAAAACTGATAGAAGAGAGGGAGAGTTGAGACTGGAGCACAGACAGATTTCAGAGACTCTCATCAAGGCCACACCATTCCTGAAAGCAAGAAGGGCATATGTAGCATCCACCAGCCTAACCCTACAGCAAGATATGTTCTGGTCAAAGTTCACAGAGCATGTCACTAGACACAGAGCTAGAAAGGTAAAATTGCCCTGAAAAATTACTGTAATTGGTTAATCGTAACCAACCAACTGAGAATCACAACTATTTCTTCTATAGAAAGATGTTGCTGCCAAGTATAGCTAGTCATTGAGGACTCTCATTTAGGATAATATGCTTAATATTTTGATAGGTTCCATGTGGACCCAGTTTTGTCTTATTAGTGCAGTTGTTCTCAATTCATGCTTAGCATAGCATGGGATTAATTTTTAAGAAAATATGACTCATGCTGAATATTATTCCTATTTTATGTTAACTATAGGTTTTAACTGTTTTTATTTAATTAAAATAATTTAATATTTTATACTAAAGGCCCAATGCATGAAATTCTTGGAAGAGTAGGCCCTTGAAGCCCTGGCTGCCTCAGCCCTCATAGCCTCGGTTGCCTCGTCCCTCACAGCCCTGGGTGCCTCATAACCCCACAGCCCCGCCCCCTGCCCAATGGCCTTTCCAGAAGGTTGTCTGAAGGTCATTCCAAAAAGTCATTTCGCCATCCAGTCTAATTAGCATATTAGCTCTTTATTATATAGGATCACCTTATTTAATTAAAATATTTAATAAAAATTTTCCAAAGTTCTCCTAAAAATCCTCATAAGAATTATTTTGTCTATTTTAATAAGCAGTTATCTGGAATATAAATGATTTAATTTTTCATGGAGTGGAGTATGACCTTCAAATTCAAACATTTTAGGCTTTCTCAGAAGCTAACAGTGAGAAGGAGATATAATCACAATAAACCTGTCTCAAAAACCTCCTACATGCGACCAAGTAGAAAATTATGCCCTGTATGATATGCCCCATGAGAGAATAAAGGGACAGATACAGATATCTCAAACTGAAGTCAAATACTTAGGAAAAATAGTTTTAGTTCCTTGGTCAGAGATTCAAACTTATTTTAGTTGACACTTTCTTGACCCCCATTTTTAATTTTAAAATATCTATATTCCAAGGCATTGCTACTTGCAATGGACTGATTGTTCTGGTGTCTCCCAACCCCCAATTCATGTGCTGAAACCAATTTCCCAATGTGGGAGTATTTTGGAGGTGAGCTTTGGCAAGGCTGTTAGATGATGAAGAGAGAGCCTTCATGAATGGGATTCTCTCCCTTATTAGAAAATGTCAGATAGCTAGCTAGTTAACAACCCTATTTTCACTATGTGGGGATACAATGAGAAGTCAGAAGTCTATAAGTCAGGAAGAGAGCTTTTACCAGAACTCTAATCTCAGACTCTCAGCTTCCAGAACTGTGAGAAATAAATTTCTGCTGTGTATAAGCCACCCAGTCTATGGTACTTTTTAAAATTTAAATTATTTATTGTTTAAAGTATTACATAGGTCTCCTTTTTCCCCCCATTGACCACTCCCCAGCCGCACCCACCCTCCAGCACATGCCCTCACCCCCACCCCCCTGTCTATGTCCATTGGTTATGCTGTTATGCATGTATACAGTCCTTTGGTTGATCTTTTACCCCCTCACCCCCCACCTCCCCTCATAGGTTGGACAGTCTGTTTGATGCTTCTATGACTCTTGTTCTATTTTTGTTCATCAGCTTATGTTGTTCATTGTATTCCACAAATGAATGAGATCATGTGATATTTATCTTCCTCTGACTGGCTTACTTCACTTAGCATAATGCTCTCCAGTTCTATCCATGCTATTGCAAATGGTAAAAATTCATTCTTTTTTACAGTAGCGTAGTATTCCATTGTGTAGATGTACCACCATTTTTTAATCCACTCATCTGCTATTGGGCACTTAGGCTGTTTCCAAATTGTGCTGCTATGAACATAGGGATTCATTTCTGATTGGTGTTTCTGTTTTCTTGGGATATATTCCTAGAAGTGGGATTACTGGAGTGGGTCTTTTGGGGCTCAACTGGTTTGGTACTCTCTGTGCTTGGGTGACTTTTTCCTTCACCATATCAGGGAAGTTTTCTGTCATTATTTCTTCAAAAAGGTTCTCTAATCCTTGTTGCTCTTCTTGTCCTTATGGCACCCTTATTATATGTATGTTACTTTGTTTCATGTTGTCCCAAAGCTCCCTTAGGCTCTCCTCCTGCTTTCTAACTTTTTTCTCCAATTGCTGTTCAGATTGGGCTTGCTTCTCTGCTCTATCTTATAGCTCAGTAATTCAGTTCCCTGCTATTCTTAGTCTTCTGTTGAAGCCTTCCATTGTGTTCCTTATTGTAGCTATATCACTTTTGATTTCTTCTTGGTCCTTATATAGGTTGTTGATTTTCCTGTCCATCTGATTTATGAACTGTATGACCATTACTTTGAATTCTTTTTCTGACATGTTACATGCCTCTGTTTCATTTAGTTCCCTCTTTTGGGGTGGGTCATCTTTTTCTTTCCTTTGGGGTTTGTTTTGTCTCCCCATTTCTGCTATTACTGAAGGGTCCAGGAGCCCAGTTTTGGGGGACCTGAGCTGCGACGGCAGGCTTGGCAGGAGTGTCACATGCACCCATAGTTAGGTGGCCCGCTCAGGTGCCCAAGAGGTGCTTCTGCCGCAATCCCAGCGTGGCCTATGCATGCTGACAGTCAGGGGGGCTGGCTGGGTGCCCCAGAGATGCAGTAACCGCAGTAGGTGGGGCCGCATGCACCGACAGTCAGAGGGGCCAGCTGGGTGCCCGGGAGATGCCTCCACTGTAGTCTGGGTGGGTCCACATGCACTGACAGTCAGGGGGCCAGCTTGAGATGCATGGGACCTGTGCTGCAGGGGTGGGTAGGCAGGAGGTGAACACACTTTGGGACTCACAGTAGCCTGAGACTGGTATGGGTGGAGTCAGTGTCCATAAGTCTACAGCTATGGTAGCAGGTCTTTGTCCAAATTGGCTGTAGGGTCTTGGTTTTCGTCTGAGGCCAGTCTGGGTGGTGGTAAGGCTGGGATCCTAGTCACAGCAGCTCTGCCCTTCAAGATGGCATGGTTTCTGTGCCAGCACCAGCCATTCGGGAGTGCCCGCAGTGGTAGCAGGGACTCCCCATCCAAGAGAGCCCAGTCCGCCAGCCCCCAAGAGTTTTGCAGGATCTAACTGTCCCTTACTCACACACACACACACACACACACACACACACACCCCACATGTCCACATACTCCCCTTTTACTCCCTCACTCTCTCACACTCTCTCTCACTTCCATCCTGCTGGCCGCCATCTTCTGAGTCTCTATGGTACTTTCTTATGGCAACTCAAAGGGACTAAGACACTGCCCTTACTCTCAATATATGCAACTGTGCCCACAATCCCATAACCACAGTTGAGGTATATAAATCTTGGCACAGGCAGAATAAAAAATACATTATTAACTTTTTACTCTCATTTATCTGGGCCCAAGTGAAGATAGATGAAGCAATCTGAAGGAAGAATTGTGAAGGAAGTAATATTACTCCATGGTGACTCTGGATGATCTTCATTCTTTCAGTCCTTAGTGGCCTCCCATTCCCAACATGCCAATGTCTGGGTGTGTTGTCCCTCCCCTGGTGTTGTTCACAGACCTGAATAGATCTTTCTAATTCCCACAAGCAGACCATAAACCTCTCAACCATAGTTTTGCCTTACCCCCAGCCTCAGGATCCATAGGCAAGGAAGCCAGTATCCCAACATTTTGGATGTTGTTCTCAACTTACGTCCTAGTTCTGCTCTAGAACTGGGTCTTATCCCTAGTACACTAGTGCCTGCTTTATTTCCTTACTAGTATTACCTTGTCTATTTTAATTATCATTGTAACTGCATATATTGTTCTTCTCTTTTGTCATAATTCATCATTTCAAATGCTTATAAAAATTTTTAACATATCTCATTTTTATCACCTTTCACTTATGTCTTAAAATCAATGGTATATTTAGGCCAGCTGGCATTTATGACATGGTTATCATTACTCACATTTGGTTGTTATTCCTGGTGTCATAACTAGACCCCTGCAATCCCCAGATTTTTTTTAGTCACTTAACTAATTAGGTCCATTCAAAAATGAGGCATGAGCCCAGCCAGCATGGCTGAATGGTTGAGCATTGACCTATGAACCAGGAGGTCATGGTTTGATTTCCAGTGAGGGCATATGGCGGAGTTGTGGGCTCAATCTCTAGTGTGGGGTGTGCAAGAGGCAGCCTATCAATGATTCTCTCTCATCATTGATGTTTATATCTCTCTATCTCTCTCCATTCCTCTCTAAAATCAATAAAAATGTATATTTTTAAAAAGTAGTCATTTTAAAAAATGAGGTCTGAGTTTTAACCATTGTCCAGTACTTTTAGTTGGCACTTCCTAGTCACCTCATGAAAAAAAAACAGCATCAAAATTTGTAGACACAATGCAGCAGATCAGAAGAAATGCCAAAGATGAGAGTGGAGTATTTGAGGCATGCTTCATCACCAGTACCTTCATCTTGGAGCAGTGGTTCTCAAACTTGAGTGTGTATCAAAATCGCCAACAGAGTTTGTTAAACACATATCTCTGGAGTCTAATCCAGAGTTTCTGCTTCAGTAGATCATGTGTTGGGCCCAGGAATGTGCATTTTAACAAGTTTGCAGATGCTTCTGCTGGTCCAGGGATCACATTTTCAGAACAAGTGTCTTTGAGAATTATTAAAAATAAAAATGTTTCTCCATCTGCTGGCTCTGCATACAGCTTGGCACTGAGTCAGCTCCCAGATTCATTTCTCTGGAACTCTCAACCAAAGTTTTCCATTTCCTGGGCCATAAAGATGTCTCTTCATCCTTCCCTATGGGTTTCCTTCTTTTTCTTCCCCAGCTTGTAGCCAGTTCCTCAATCTCTCCTCACAGAAACACTGGCTCTGCAGATATCCTTTCAATATTGAATGGTTCTTGCCCGTTTTGTTTCTCTTTCCACAGGGGTTATTCACAATTATTAGTATGAACAAGTTGCAAAGAAGAGGGGCATCTGCAGGGGCGGGTGAATAGGCCTTTGGGATTCATTTGAGAGAGTTCAGTGAGCTGGTGAGAGGATTCAGTGGGAAAAACTACAACACAAAGGAATATTTCATATTTTTACACAGCTGCATGACCTTCCCTGGTGAGACTTAATTTTTATCTTGGGTTTTTCTCCCCCCAGATTTGAGGAACTAGAACTCTTTTCCCAAATCTTTTTTATTCCAAATGATTAATTCCCACATACTCCAAAAACAAAACAATAAATAGTCCTCTAACATGCAACAAGAATAAATTTTACTTTCACAAATCAGATGTTTATAAACAAAGAGTTTGCTTTAGTTTGCACCCGACATGCTTCCTTTGACTCTTGGGCTCCCAGCTAGTAAGCTAGTCAGGCTCTCCAATTTTAGTAAACTCTGTGTAACACAAAATATCTAGTTTAAATTGGGCATTATTATTGTGTGTACTGTTCAATGCAAAGCTTCTTCTAGGTTGTATGGTGTTATTGCACAACTTCACACAGCTACAGAAAGGAGATTTTGGAGGAAGGGCAAGGCCAAAACCCAGCAGTGTCCTATGGCTCTGCTGATACCCACATCCTAAGACCCTGATTATTGCCCCTCTAAGTGTGGATGGATCCTATTGCTGGCTCTCTCATGAGGCACATTGGACACTCTTAAAACCTCCATCTGGGCCTCCTCAGTAACTAAAGTGGAAATAATATTTCTGATAAGGCATAGTTGGGCTGTTTTGACCACCCCAATTCTCTCTACCAGCCAACCATGAATTTTCTACCAATCAGAGCTCTATTCATTAGATCTCCTTGCCTTCCTGGGCAGGTTTTAGGGTGACAACAAATAAATTTACTCTCATAGCTAATACTTGACTTCACTCTATGTCCATAGGAACTTGGAATCCCCACATTGTACACGTGGAATATTCTTTGCCTTCTTCCACCTGGCTCTGTCACTCTACCTTCTTTCTGTTGTCCTTCCCTATTGTCCAACAGGTCTAGCTGGATCTGGAGTTGTGCTAAATAGCATATACTAGGAAAGAAGAGGCAATGTATTCACAATTACCTCCAACCTCCAATCACACTCACTGTCTCCATTATCAGGATTACCCAGAAGGAGGCCTTACACATCTTCTTCTGTTCCTGGCTCTCATTTCCTCAAACTTCTCAGATATGTGTATATAGGCTATGGAGTGGGGAGTGGCTCTAGAGGGGGTGGTGGATTCAAAGAACTAACATCATTCACTTTCTTTGTTTACTCTGCTCCGGAACATGCTATAGAGTATCTGGCTACCAGGAGAGGGTACTTCATTGAACTTTAGAAGTTAAATAATATAAATATATTTTATCTCCTTTGCATTTTCTCTACATATGAGGAGCAGGTAGCCTCATTCATTGGTAGGTCAGGCATTCATTGACAGTTCATATCATCTTGTTACATACTTTATTTTCTGGTGAGCATGAGTGTGCAAGAAACACTCCTCAACTAAAGTTTCTACCAAATTTACATTTTGTAAATAGTTGAGAACCTGCTTTTCAGCCAAAGCAAGTCAATTAAGATAATTCATTAGACCAATGTTTATTCAGTACCACCTCCCAAATGCTAGACATCTGTAAGGCATTGACATTAATACATACATGGATGCATGTGGTAGGAGCATTGGGGTGGGGCAGAGATTTAAGAAACATTTGTTAGAGGAATCTGCATATCAAAATGTGAAGACCAGCTGGCCAGCATGTCAAGAGGCCACACAGAGTAATACCTGTATGTCTCAAAATCTCCTAGATAATAAATGTCCTACTTCAACTATTGCAATTGTGAGACCTTTTGGTAATTATCTGTGTCTATGTTTGCCTCTATTTAAACCACAAGCACCTCGAGGGCAAAGTATGTGCTTTGTCTATTGCAAAAGCCTCAAACCTCACCTGCCAAATAACAGATCCATTATAAGATTCAACAATGTGTTGGAACACTATTATTATTAATAGAATGCTGAGTAACATTCCAGAGATTATTAAAACTTGAGAATTACTTAACATAAACAAAATGTAATCAGTCTGTAACTACTGCTATAAAAATTGCACTCTTATATCAACCATTCACATTTGAAATTAAAATGGAATCTCTCTCATAATATTAAAAGAAGAAAATTAATGGTTTTGCATTAATGAGCTTCCTGGTTTATTACTTAATAAATTACTGTTGGTTACAAGAAATATTTTAGAAGAGTTTAACTGTTATATACACTATATTCTATGCATATTGATGTCATGTGAAATTACTTTGACTTTTTTTAAAAATGAAAAATAATTTAAAGAATTACAAAGATGCAAAACATTGGATCTGGTGCACTGATGTTTTTATGATTATGTCATATATATCACAAATAAATCATGGCTGTTATATCCTGTTAAAATGTACGAAGTTTTAATTTAAGGCCAACGTTGATAACATTGTGGATAAATGAACTATGTTCTTTGCATGGATAGTTTTATAGCAGAGACGCACAGTGGTAACTTAAAACTCTGTTAGAATTTCCATTATAGAGTTTCAAAGATGTCTGGTTCTCTGGATTAAAATTTAGTAGCAAGCCCTAAAGCTAGAACTGTCTTATTAATTTAAAATAATTATTTTACCCTGGTAAAAAGATGCAAAATTACAAAAAAAGTTGGTGCCTCTCTGTTTTCTAGCATTATTAAATAATAATGTCTTTTACAACACTACCTATTACAAATACAAGGAAAACATTTCAAAGTCTAGCCTGGGCTAAATGCTAGTCTGCAATTTGGACTCTCTGGGCCTCTCTTCCTAACTTTTCAGTGCAACAAAGAGGTCGGAGAGGAAGATTTATAAAATCTCTATCTATCTATCTCATCTATTTATCTATCTGTCTACACACCCTGATTCCATGATCTATCAGTTATATTGTCTCAGCAGTCATATCCACCTAATATATTTGTACTATTAATAACAGACTAAACACAGAGCTAAAAAGATATTCCACATTCCATCTCCCTACCAAAGTGCTAACTTAAAAAAACAACAACAACAACAACAACAAACTTTACTGCAGACCATAGGAACCCATTTCCTTCTTTAAGATCTCCTGGAAGGCCATCCTGGATCAACTCATGCATTGTTTAAGAGTCCTTACACAAACACATCTTTAAAAAGCATTTAAGCCCTGGCCAGGTAGCTCAGTTGGTTGGAGAAATGTCTGGATATGCCAAGGTTGAGGGTTCAATCCCTGGTCTGGGAACACGCAAGAATCAACCTATGAATGCATAAATAAGTGGAACAACAAGTCAATGTTTCTCTCCTCTCTCTCTCTCTCTCTCTTTCTCTCTCTCTCCCTCTCTCCCTTTTACTCTTTCTCTTTAAAATCAATCAATAAAAAGCATTTAAATTGGCAAAATATGTAACTTTATAAACTAGTTACATTAGGGTTGTAATATGCACATAACAAATAAAAAATAATGTTTATATTACACGAGAATGGGATACTGTTACACTTGGTTGTAATTTAGATCTTGAAAAAGTTAATTTGCACAATAGATTATGACCACTTTAAAAATGACAATAATGCCTAACCCAAAGTACTTTATCATGAAAGCAAACTCATTCACATGGGAGCTAATTTTCTATTTGGCTTCTTTCTCTAAATCGATATTCAAGGAAGCCTAAAGTTTCTTAAGCTAAAAACAGAATGGATTGCTTTGGGGAATGAGATTCAACACCTGACCAATGGTCACCAGCTATAAGACAGGACAATCTATATTGTTTATTACAACATCCAAAGACCATACTAAGGGTTTAATTGCAAGTAGTGTTGTGTTAAATATTATATGACAGGACTTGGGCTTAAAAAAATCACCTTGAATAATATGACCACAGCATGCATTTAGCACATATATACACATATATTAACCAAATAGGTAATTGAGCTTCATAAATAGACAGTGAATTTTTCAAGTTTTCCTGAGTAGGGAGGTAAAAATAAATCTCTCTCAGGCTGTTGTTGTTTAAGCCATTTTTTTTTTTATTTTTTATCCACTGTGGGGCAAGAGAACTGCTTGTCACCACTGCCTAACAGACCTTTTTCTATTAGATGACTATTAAAATTCTCCTCAGTTTTATTTTTTACCAACAAAATAAACCTTGTCTTGTTTTTTTATGTTTGTTTCAGATGTGACACTGAATTAAAGAATCTTTGCATCTCTTGTCTGTATACCCTACAACCCTCATTATTTTGTTAAACATATGCCAATGTATATGTTCTGGCTGATTTTTCCCCCAAGACAATGGCGAGACTAACTGATTTTTTTTAAAACTTACAATGTCATACTTTCTTTTTAAACTATAAACAGGGCTTCACTGTAGATACAAGCAAGCTTGTCACCCACCATGTTCTACTTTCCAGTCTAACTCATAATTTGTCAAACCTTGGCCTATTGAACTTGTGCAAAGACTGTTTCCTCAGGTGTATTATGTGGCAGTTGTCCTCTGTGAACCTCTTCTATTAATGCTTCAGTTTACAAGGTCACTCTAGTTCTACATTCTCTTCTGAAATGCTGAGCATACTCATTAAGGGCAGCATTCTTTGTAAGGTTGCTCACCTATGAGCATTCACTCCCACGGAAGGGGCTGAGCACAGAACTGAGCATGTGTAGTTTCATTTTCTTGATGCTCCTCCAATTTGATTTTCATTTACTCATAGACATTTTATTGGGTAGGATCTGAAAAGTAGTTATGCATCTAACAAATGAACGTATTGTCTCTATTTTGATACACTCATACCATGTGAGACCAAATCAAAATCTTGGCTGTTGTGAAGATAGATCGTGTCACTTATTTCCCATAAATTTCTCCAGCCTATCATGAGAGAAAAACTTTTTCCCTGACAAAAAGCCTTTTTGATAGAAAAGGCATATAGCTTCTGTAGGCAAAGGGGCTGTTACTGATTCTCACTCCATGGCCAGTCAGCTTACCTCTGCCCGCTTCTGGCTTTCTCCTGAGGGAGGATGAGCTCCTCATCTTACCCTGCCTCTCCTGAGCCCATGATATTCTCTGGGTTAGACTTTTCTAGGAGGTTAGGTTATTCCATCTGAAAGGCAGAAACCATGACCTCCCCCCCCTCCTCCCTGGTGGTCCCAGTGTTCATGTGGAAGCAGTCCTGGTCACATCTCTCTGCTCAAGGAAACTCCAGCTGGTCTTTTGTTTCCTCTCTTTGTCTTACCCAACCTTCACCTTCAGTTTGAACCTTTAATCTTCTACCTTTAGGCGAGAACAGCAGAGTCATCTTTCCCTCTGTGAGCCTCCAGGCACACCTGAGATTGCTGGTGCTACGATTTATATGAAAAGGGGAAATGGATAGCTAAACTCCCCTTTGAATTCAAGTTAAAATTACACGTTTCAGGATACTTTACCAAAGAGGTCCTGTGTTGAGGCACTGGGTGCTGGTTTAGGTAATAATAATATGGCACCATGATTCCTATTTTCCTAATATTCCTTGGGTGTATAGATCCTAGGGGCTGTCCATGGGAAAGAAAGTTCAAGGCAGATTACAAACCCTTCAGAGTCCCTAATTGTGAAATCATAATAAAAAAAAATCCACTTTTATGTTTAACATTAACCTCCAGATAGGGGCTGACTGGATATTGTTATTAGGAAACAATGACCAGATAAGACGATGGACTGAGAAGTTTTTATCTAATAAGCCACTTTGCCTTATTTTAGCAAGAAAAAAAATATTTATTTTGCTGTTAAATAGGCTTTTCCAAGAACTTAAAGTGTCCAATAGCTAAGTAAACAAGTCTAGTTCTGATTAAGTATGAAAATTTTTTTCCTGAGAAAAAGTTTTTGTGGTTGTTTCCCTGCTCGCGCCCCCCACCCACCACACACACCTGGAAGAAATATAGAGTTTTGGGTTCTCTTTTCCTAATGCTCATTTTGTATTCAGAGGTGGAGAAACAGGAAATTTAGCATGCACAGAAGGGCTTCATCAGATCTATGACTGTGGATTGGCCTGGTTATGGAGCCCAGCAGAAAAAGAGGTGACAAAGAGTGTGGACATGGGGAGGAGGAGCACTGCCACTCCTTGTACCATTCCAGGCCTGCCTTTGCCCTTTGCCCTGTCCTCTATCTCTACTTGATTTCATGATGTGTCTGTCACACTTCTGGTTCATCTAGTTGTCCTAAAGAATCCTTCTTTATCTCCTTTTTCTCCACTAATTCTATTGCCAAGAATTGGCCCTACCTGCCTTCTCACTCTTCTCTTCTCTGAAAATCTCATGTACTACCGTCCAGGGTGAATCCAAGTTTCAGAGATACATTTCCATTTGTTGGCGTCTTCTTCAATTTCTTTCATCAAAGTCATGTACTTTTTACTATACAAATCTTTCACCTTCTTGGTAAAATTTATTCTGAAGTATTCTGTTGTTTCTGATGCTATTGCAAATGGGATAGTTTTATTTCCTTTTCAAGTGTTGTTAGTGTATAGAAACACAACTGGTTTCAGTATGTTGATTTTTTATCTTGAAACTTTACTGAATGCGTTGATTAGTCTAATAGTGTTTTAGTGGGGTCTTTAGGATATTCTCTATGTGAAATCATATCATCTATAAAAAAACAATTTTATGTCTTTCTTTCCAATTTGGATGCCTCTTATTTCTTTCTCTTGCCTGATTGCTCTGACTAGAACTTCCACAACTATGTTGAATAAGAGTGCTGAGAGTGGGCACCCTTGTCTTATTTCTTATCTTAGAGGAAAAGGTTTCAGTTTTTCACTTTTCAGTATGATGTTAGCTGTGAGTTTGTCATATATGGCCTGTATTGTGTTGAGCATTTTTAGCATGAAAGAATGTTCTAGTTTGTCAAATATGTTTTCTGCATCTATTGAAATGATCACAACATTTAAAAAAAATGTTTTCACTGATTTTTTAGAGAGAAAGGGAGAGGTAGAGAGAGAGATAGAGCCATTCATGAGAGAGAAATATCAATTGGCTACCTACCTCCTGCACGCCCCTGACTGGGGATTGAGCCCACAACCTGGGCATGTTCCCTGAGGAGGTATTGAACTGGCAACCTATTGGTCCATGGGATGATGCTCAACCAACTGAACCACATCAGCTGGGTGATCATGTCATTTTTATTTTTCATTCTATTAATGTGGTATATCATATTTATTAATTTGCATTGTTGAACCATCCTTGCATCCCAGGGATAAATTACACTTGATCATGGTATATGATTCTTTTAATA
>NW_005355393.1:120316-128713 GCF_000412655.1 Myotis brandtii | reverse complement strand
TTTTATTTTCCCCATTAGGTCAGTGGAAAAGGCCTAAAAGCAAGGAAACTCCAGTAAAAATGAACATTTTTATAATCTAGGCCTTGGTTTGTGAATACCAGTTTTCACTAGCCATACCTTATTTTAAGACTGGAGCGGGGAAGGAATAAGAAGAGCCTAGACAATATTGTTGTGCTAGAAAGTAAGGAAGTGCATAAAATGATGCAACTATTTCAAAGGAAATAGGAGCCAGCTTAATAGGGTCCCCACTGAACAATTAAATAACATTTAAAAAATAACATTTTAAGTTAAGCAAATTTCTTGAGAGATTTATGGATCTGAAGACATAAAACAATAAAAAAAACAAAGTTTGCATAGAGGAGCTAGAAATTATTTGCACTATACACAGCTGATTTTTTGGGGGGGGGGGGAACCAAAAGTTAATTTTAAGTATCATAGGAAAACCACTCTGTAACCCTCATGACTTACAACTTCAGTTCATCTCTTCAAACATGACTGAGGCTAATTTAGGCCTGAGCATCAACATAAAGATGGCACATGCCCTTCCTTTCTCTAGTCTATGAAGCAAAAATATACAATTTATCACCACTCCTTGGTGAGATTTTAATCTCAATCTCTGTTTCTATGCTCCTGCTTCCACCAGTATAGCACCTTCTCCCTGCTTCTTATTCATCACTCAAGGATCCATTTGAAAACAACCTCCTCCACGTTCCCACTCTATTCAAATTTATTTAATGACTTCCTCCTGCATGTTCCTACACAGCTGTGCACATACCTCTGTTCTATTTACACCATGTCTGCTATTTTCATAGAGCTATCCTCCAGTAGCTTCTAGATTGTTGGAGGATAGAGACTGTGCTTTATTAATATTTATATCTAAAAACTACCCCTTTCTACCCCTTTCATTACCTTTAGCAGTAGTTTGTTGCTTTTCACACAGTGCATTTACAACAAATAGTGTTGATTTAACCTGAATAACTTGTGAACAAGAGTTAGATGGAGATTCCAAGCTATTCCTGGTATGTACACATGTGAGCCAAACTCAAGATGAAAATCAGTGATTTTGACAGGGATAAATGTAAAATCTAGGAGCAAAAGGGTGGGGAGAGGAATATTTACTGAATACACACATTGTACCAAGTACTTTCACTATAATTGCCTCGATTAATCAGAGATGCTAGGACAGGCTAAATAAAGTGATAACTCAATGAACTGCAAGAGACATTGCTGGGATTTGAGCCCAGGCGGCCTGACCCCAGCACCCATGCTCTTTCACTATCCTATGTGGGTCTGCAATATAGATGATTTAGGAGTGTAGCAGACAAAGTTTAAGAGTAGGAATTACTGATATAAAAAAATTGATGCTAATTAATAGCAATGTAAAATCCAAATCAAAGGAGGAAAGATTCCTCTTGTAATTTTAGGCTGCTTGGTGCTGGGTGAATAACATTCTGAGCACTATCCATTCTGTCTTCTATGCCAAAGGAAATGTGTCTAAAAAAGTGTTCATTAAAGGGACAAATCTCAAAATAATAATCCTATATAATAAAAGCTTAATATGCTAAGTGTCCAGTTGTCTGGTCAGTCGTTCAACCAATCAAAGTGTAATATGCTAATAATATGCTAAGGCCACTCAACTGCTTGCTATGATGTGCACTGACCACCAGGGGGCAGACAGTCAACAGGTCAACCAGTTGTGATGATGTGCACTGACCACCAGGGGGTAGATGCTCCAACAAGTAGGTTAGCTTGCTGCTGGGATCTGGCCAACCTGGACTGAGCGAGATGGGCCAGACATACCCTGGAGCCCTCCTGCAGTCCCTCCTTAGCTGGCCAACCTCCTGCATCCCTCCCTGGCCCCAATTATGCACTGGTGGGGTCCCTTGGCCTGGCCTGCGCCCTCTCGCAATCCAGGACCCCTTGGGGGATGTTGGAGAGCCGGTTTTTGGCCCAACGGTGAAATTACTGGTTGCTATGACGTGCACTGACCACCAGAGGGCAGACACTCAATGCAGGAGCAGCCCCCTGGTGGTCAATGCACTCCCACAGGGGGAGTGCCACTCAGCCTGAAGCCCGGCTCACGGCTGGCGAGCGCAGAGGCGGTGGCAGGGGTCTCTCCTGCCTCTGTGGCAGCACTAAGAATGTCTGACTGATGGCTTAGGCCCGCTCCCTACAGGGAGCGGGCCTAAGCCAACAGTTGGACATCTTCCAAGGGCTCCTGGACTGCGAGAGGGCACAGGCTGGGCTGAGGGACACCCCACCCCCTCGAGTGCAAGAATTTTGTGCACCGGGCCTCTAGTATATAATAAACAGTTAAAAGTTAGAAAATATTTATTCCATGAAGGATTAGAATAAGAGAACACCAGAAAGCTACATTCACCAAGATTGGGACCAAAGAAGAATTATAGAGAGGCTCAGCATTCAGAACGCTTTTCCATATAATATTTAGATTATTTTCTAACAAGATATTCTAATATAGTTTTTAAATCTAAGTACAGGAGGGGAGACAATTTGTAATGTGCCTGGAAAGAGAGACTCCTGTATCAGGAAGGAGGTGTAAGCCATGATCTCCAAAGATAAATGACTATATTGTGAAAGTTATGAAACAATTATTTTAGTATATATATATATATATATATATATATGTATATGTGCATATATGCATTCTCTCTGTGTGTATTATATTCATTATTTACTTAGAGTACCCAGAACCAACCTTAACAGAAGAGGGCATAGATTAGGCAAATATTTAAACATATTAACAGATAGTTTTCTCCTGTGTTTCATATCCCATGAACCTTCCCCAGCTCTGGCAACTAAAGCACACAGAATAACGCAGGTTATAAAGGAATAAAATTCCTGGCTTTAGAATATCCAAAATCTAAAGTTCAGGGCAAAGTGAAAACATTTGGAAGAATATATGATGAAGCAGTATCTATTTTGACCTCTGCTAAAACTAGGTAAAAGATGTTTGGACTAAGAAGAAAGGTAGAAGGCTGTCACCTGGGAATCAAAGAGAGGTGAAAAATTGGCAGGCATCCCTCTTCTGACTCACTGCCTCGAGAAGACAAGGGACTGGAGGTGGGTTTGAGGATCTAAAAGCATAAAGCCACAGCCATAGAACCACCAGTTCCTCAGTTCCCTTCCTGGTGCAGGAGAAGAGATAATACCTGTTTCATATGCCTAGGCCTGAGTTAGCATCATAACATTTTCCATTATCTAGTAGAACGTTTCTTGCATAACAGAAAGTGTTGTGGACCTCACACAGAATAGTAGAAGATCAGAAGAAGCCTCAAGTGAGAGTGACCTAAAGATGAGATCAAGCTGGAAAGAGGATTATTGATGACAGGACAGATACATGACGATGCTGTGGGAGCTGGTTCACATTGGTATGAAAAAACCAACGATGTACATTTCTTCCCATCTGTGTACCTTTAGTGATTGGAAAGGTACTATGAATTTGACAGGAGTATTTACACTATGGAAATTGGCAAACACTATCAAGCAAGGCTATTTTTTTTATTATTATTTTTCCGAAGAGTAGGTTGACTAACACATCATAGGTTGTGCCTGTTAAGTCCAATGCCTCAACACTATGTAAATCTAAAGAAATTAATTTTCTATCATCCAGTGAAATTGTGGCTCAAATACAAATAAATTATCATAAGATTACAATATCACAGTTCATGCTCACCTGAGGTTGTGAATTATATGTAGCAAGCTACTATAGTAGAAATTAATTTTTAGAAACTTTGTAATAAATAATAACTAAACACTTTTAGCAAGTCATAAAAGTTATGTTGACTATGATTTTCTTGAAGAAAGAAATCACCTAACATTTGGCATGACACCAGATATATGCCTAATATTTAAAAAATGATAACATATTATACCAACAGTGATAATGATTGCTGCTGTATGCCTTTGAAAATTGAATAATAAAAATGTTTAATTTTCTCACCTTCATTTGATAAACCTCTTTTTGCTCTTTTCAATGATTTCATCATTGTTACTTGTCTCTATTTCCTGATGTGTACATGCAAACATTCTTAGGTTCAGCCCACCAGAAAACTTTGGATTGTGGATGAAAATCTAATTACCACATAGATGGACCATTTTGCTATTGTGATATTTTTATGCATCTAATGTTTCCAGGTGTCACTGGAAAATTTTCATTCCAATGGTGATATAATACCATCTCTATCAACTCTTCACAGTTCATGATACTGCATGTTGGATATATGGACCCTGAATACCATTCTGCCTTGGCATTTTTCAAACCCTTAATAAGCAGTGTTACTTTTTGATACATCTGGCTCTTTGTTTTATTTTATATAAGTTTTCATATTACTTTATTATAATAATGGGCAGGTTGATATAATACTTAGACTTCTATTAACACCCTAAGAGATATAGTAGTACTTTAAAATATTCTTATGATGCTCAGATTAACAGGCTATTTAGACTAAGTTTTTTTTTTTACAGAGAGCTATTGTAAGAATTTATTAATCATTATTAATTTTGTATAGGGAAATAACCATTTTTCTTAAGTTTTTAATTAGTATTTTCTATGGTAAAAGTAATGTGTTTCCATGGCATTTTCTTCTAAAATGTTTATGAGGAAAAAGCAAAAGAAAGAAGAAAGCTTCAGAGAATTATACAAAGTAACCAAAGGGACTTAATTACAGGAGACTGTCACTCATTTATTGAAAACTCTGGCAAGAGGTGATTACTACTAAGAAGGCATTCTGTTAAACACAGAGGGTCAGATATGCACTGAAGTTTAAACGCAACCTGAAATGTGGGTTAGAACATTTCTCCTTATCTTGCTTCAGGCAACTCAGCTGCACAAAAGGTAAAGCATCATGAATAAGCAATGATAGTTTTTTTAATGGATATAAAATAAAACGTTTTAAGAAATATCTGTTTTACGTCCCTAGATATGAGGTTTTAGGTGGGAAAACAATAGATTGCAGAAAAAATTTTGAGACATTTTTTAAAAAGAAAACCATTATATCACTTATCAACTTACCTGGTAAATATTTTTGTGGCTATAAAAAAAAAGTATGTAAGTTTACTTTCTGCCACAGGACCCATAAATAGATTGAATAGGTCATGTCCAATGGCTTTTATTCATTGGACTGATGCAAAAAAAAAAAAATCAGAAGCATCTCAACCCCTCCCCCACTGATCAGTATTACTAGAACATCTGAAATATACAACAGCTGTTTTAACAGTTTTCTGAACAGAAATGTAAACTTCAGAAAGAAAACATAGCAGGTATCATGGGTAATTTAATGTGGAAGTCAATACCCCCTGTGTTCCTCAAATTTCAGTCTATGCAAATTGTTTACTCTATCCTGAGAGGTGGACAGGTAAGAAGAATTGTTTCATCATTCCAAGAGCTCAAGTGTGAGCCTTTCCTCAGACTTTTTCAGAGATGGAGAGCTTTTATATCTGTGACACATTTCTAGTTGCTCCCTGGTTTATTTTTTGTTTTGTTTATTTTTTATTCTCACCCCAGGATATGTTTATTGACTAGAAAGAGAGAAGGAGAGAGAGAGGGAGGGAGGGAGACATTAATGTGTGAGAGAGACTTGATCAGTTGCCTCAACTGCGGAAGCGAACCTGAAACCTTTTGATGTATGGGACAATGCTCCAAACCAACTGAGCCACCCAGCCTGAGCACTCCCTGGTTTATTTTTAAACCATTTCCCCATACCTCAAATTCCTACTAATGGCAAAAAGAAGAAAAAAAATAGTACAGTTTCCTTGCTCATTTGAAATTATTTTCACTATTTTGCCCCAATAGCCACTCTGTTCCTTTTCCTTCTCCTACAGTCTTTTTGGCCAAGTTCTCAATCTTTGACTTTCCTTCAATGCAGGGGCCTCTGCCAATTGCTTTGAGTCTTCCCCTGGTCAGCCCCGAGTCAGGTGTTCTCACTTTTCGCTCCCTACTACCTTCCTTGTGTACGTGAAGTCAAGCTTCTCCCCTCCTACCTCTCTGCCCTTGACTGAAAGAAGGCAGAAGCCCAGTATCAGTGTCAAATGTGCAGAGATCTGCCAGTGGCTGTCTTTTACTGCTTTCTCTGGACTTGGGCAGTTGTCTTCTTCAACCACTTGTGCAGAACCTCTGAAATCCTTCCACCTCTCTGGGTCTCTTCCCTGGCCTTGCCTGGCCAGCTCCATCTTGGCCATCTGATAGAGGCAGTCAAATTCATGGTTCTAGTTTTACTCCTGCTAAATAGACTTTTCAGAGATACATTTTGACAGTGTATTCAATAAGCAAGTGCAATGGAAGTCAGACCAGCCGTTTTGGTCAATAGTCCAAATGCTGAAATTACATATTTGCTCAACAGCGTGTCTAAATAGCAACCCTCCCCCTTTTTTTTCCAAAGTCCACTTGATTCTCTCCCCTCCATACATTGCCTTGATTCATTAGAAGTGGCATGATAATCCCAATGTCAAGTAAGAAAGGCACTATTTGGAAGAAGATGGGGGTTTACCAGTAGATGGAAGGGAAAGTGAATAAGGAAGGAGATGTGGACAATGCAGATGAGGGAGAACCAGCTGGCCTCCAACATTCTGTCTGAAGAGGGGACCCAGGCTGCCCTCATTCTAAAAGGACAGGCGGTAATGATCAGGCTCCCTGCTGGCTTCTCCCACGTGGACCCATAGGTGTGTTCTGAGAAGAGGAGGAGATGTGACTCACTGCACTTCAGAAGCTACCCAGACCACTGTGGTCATAGTCTGGGATCAGCAGCCATGGCCAGGGAGCAGCTGCTCCAATGTTGTCACTGACCATGGGACAGCCAACTGCTTGCTCCTGGAGGGGTGACAGTGCCCACATAGATGGTGGCTGGTGCGGCCCTGAACCCTACCATGGCAGGCCCCAGGCTCCATTTGTGGGAAAACAGCTGAGTTTGGCCACTAAGCCTGTTTCACATTCACCTCCCCACTTCCCACAAAGGCTCTGTGCACACAGCATGCCAGACCCCAGAGGGGTTTCTCCAAGGGAGAGAGCTAGGCTGCGCTCCCACAGTCTTCATCATTTATTTTTTTTTTATTTTTTAAATTTTTTATAGTCTTCATCATTTTTATCATCAGAAGAATAGAAAATCAGAAGAGGAGAAAAAATGCAAACATATTGGCTGTTTGATTTTTTTAATGGTTGAACTATTATTTTTTTAAAGTTTAAACTTTTTTTGTAATTACAAAAGTAATACCTATTGAAGGCAGAAAAAAGTCAGAACACTGAAAAAGGTAGAGGAAAAAAACTCTCAAATGTGATTTCATGCCAGTCTTTATAAAAAATGTAAGATGTATTTAAATAACATATAACAAAAAAACATACTATAATTATAGTACATATTATTTAATATACAACATACACAAGTCGCCACATCTTATTAATGTATATAAAATCCATTACAATGTACTATGTAGCATTCAACATAAAAACATAACATGTACTATATCAGATAATGTACTGTACCTTGATTCTAAAATGCCTGAACTTCTATTTATATTTTCTTAAATTATAGTAACTCGTATAATCAATACATAGAATACATTGATGGTGTACTTTAGATAAGAGAAAATATGATCTCATGGGTCTATTATAGTTTTGACCAAAATAGTGCATCTTTGGGTCAATAGTTTTTGTAGCCTTAACCACTTATTAGTAACTGTTTCCCATGCCAAAACATATTCTTCTACCTCATGAGTATTTAGAGTTGTGTTATAATCCATTACATAAAATTTACTATGGTTTACTTAACCCATCTTTGCTTAAGAGCTCTCTTTTATCAGACCATATGGCTTTAGGCCTTTAGAGACATGTGAGAGACAGAGGCATCTGCTTACCTTGGAAGTCCAGGGAATTTCAACTGGCCCTCGAAGGACATTACCTGTGAAATAACACCTTGTGCATGGGCGGTTTCCATACTAACAGATACATGGGCCACCCACCCACTTACAACCAGTTTACTTTTGAGGAACTTTGTGTGATTATACCCGTTGGTCCATGGAAAGACTCAGCTCTGTTAGCTAACCATCAGCGGGTCCCTTCCCATCAGCGGGTCCCTTCTCAGCAGAAACTCCTGAGGAGGCTGCCCTGTGCCCAGCAGAGGCAGGTCCCTGTGGCACTCCGAAGCTCCTTTAGGTTTACAGTACAATAGGCTTGGGGTGGCTGAGCTTCCCAACAGACTCAAACACTCAGACCATCACAGAGTAGCTAAAATAATCATCTATATTAATAATAGAGGAATATGCAAATTGTCCGGGACACCGGCACAGTAACCATAATGACCAGCAGGCTGCCTGGGGCGACAAGGCCGGAAGGGGGGTTAGTGAGAGATGACCAAACGACTGAACAGCAGGCTGCGTGGGGTGACA
>NW_005355393.1:116436-120137 GCF_000412655.1 Myotis brandtii | reverse complement strand
GCAGTTGGGGCCAACCAGGCCAGCGGGGGGGGGGGGGCAGTTAAGGGCAATCAGACAGGCAGGCAGGCAGGTGAGCAGTTAGGAGCCAGCGGTCCCGGATTGTGAGAGAGATGCCCAACTGCTGGTTCAGTTCCGATCCCAGGGGCTAAACCAGCAGTTGGACATCCCCCAAGGAGTCCTGGATTGGAGAGGGTACAGGCTGGACTGAGGGAACCCCCCCGCCCCAGTGCATGAATTTCCTGCACCAGGCCTCTAGTGAGGAATAAGAAGAAAAGAGAAAAAAAAGTAAAAAGGAAGACAAAGGCAGGGTTAGCTAAATAAGGTCATGAAATCAGAGCAAAATGACTTTTTCTTCCCGTTGAGGTGTTATGTTTTGTTTTAGTGAGAGAGGGGAGGGACTTTTAATAACAACAATTTTTAATATTTAACTCATCATTGCCCAACATTTATTAAAAGTCTGCTAGGTGTATGGAGATACCTGGTCCCTTTCCAAATTGTTACTATTAGGAGTGTGTGTGTGTGGCGGCGGGGCGGGCAACGTGGGGAATAGAATGGGAGGTTGTGTCTACCACTTTTGAATTTGAAGAACCAATGCTGCATGTCAATTAAATAGTTTCTCCCATTTGCTGCATCAATTTGCTAGATTATTACTTTTTCTTGACTGAAGAAATAGTAAATTGTAGCTAACTTTCCTCATCCTTGACAAGACAGTATCTTTACAAAACTAGTCAGTAAGAACTATGATGATTAGCTTTTATACCCTTCATATGCCTTTAAATAATAATTTTTTAACTATTTATTTATTTTAGCTTGGTTGGTACTGGTAGCAGACTGAACAAAATGTACCACAGAGGTTTAAAAGTAGTCGGTCTCAAAGTCATGGGATAGTGTGATTTAATAATTGAAAACCAAAGCATGAGAAATCATAGTCTGTTTCCAAAGTTAAGGTTACAAAACAAAAAACAAACCCCCCCCCAGGGTTAGTGCTTTTCAACATGAGATTATTATTGTGCAGTTCACAATAAGCAGCGAACTCACATCAGTTTCAATATTAGCTGTCCTCTGCCCGAAGCCTTTTTTGAAAAGTTTTAGCTAGAAATTTTATTTACTTATGATTACATTAAATCAGCATTAATCATGGTCTAATTCATTAGGATCATCATTAATTATGGCAACTAAATATTCTTGAAATACTTGCATAATATTAAAATTGAGAAATCAATCATATGGTCAATAAGTAGCATTTATCAGTATTGAACAAAGTAACCATTGTTAGTAAATAGATCATTTCAATGATTGTAAATCAATTGGAAAAATTTATGACTAACCAGATTATAAAATAATATTAGTAATAATATTTCAAATTGAAATGTGTTGGCAGTTATGCTTCTTATTAGGGAATCTAAAAGTGACTTCTTGTCCTTTCATAGTTTAGCTGTTGACAATAATGTTAACATTGGAGAGGAAATCATGAATAGACATCATTAATATAATAACAATGAGGTATGTTACTTTGCAATTGAATATTGATACTGTAATGAGTACACAGTACTCTATTAAAACATTTCTTTCATACCAAGACTAATATTACATACCCTATGTAATACTAAAATATGTACTATTCAACCACTATTAGCTCAGCTAGGTTAATAAATCATCCTCAGATGTACACTATAAGTTGTGATCTTATCAGTTTTCTTTTGATTCTCCCTTTCTCCATCTTTCTTCTTAATGCCACAAATGACTCTTCAATTTCCTAAGAACTGGAGGATTTGAATGCTGACAGGGACTGAAATATTTCTCTAGTCCAATTCACTTAATAAAGAACTGAAGAAACTGAGGCCAGAGAAGCAACATGATTTTGCTAGAGCCACATGGCTAATTACTGTTCATGATCTCTCAGTTCCCAGTTCAGTGCTGTCTCCATATGCAATTTTGTTTAGTTTCTAAAAATAGAAATCCTTTTCATTCTGAAATGTGCTTATATCAAAATCATATCCATGAATGTTTATTTATTAAAATTGGTGCTAAATAAAATGTATCTTTTCTTTAATCTCCAGGTCACTAGATGTGTATTCTAACATTTGTGACCTAGTTACACAAATTTGCCTGGAATTAGGCACAAATTCATTAGGAAATGAAGAAGAATTCAGAATGAGGACCATATGGAATACTACATTTTCACAGATAACAATGAGAGACAATTAAGGGCAATACCAGGGCCCCTTGATCCTATGACAAGGGGGAGAGAGGTTAACTCTGACCTCACTGAGAAGACATTACATTTATTTAGGAAACTTGGAATTGATTTGTTATCTATAATTGATTAAATATGTTTATAGATTAAAGTAGGACTCAAGACACACATAAAATTTGGTTACAGAAAAATTAAGAAAGTTACATGTTTTACATTCTTGAGTTTTGTAGATCAAGGTTTTCATATTCATGCCTATCATAATGATCTTTTGACATGCTTTTCTCTCTTACCAGACTGTAAACTCCCACATATTAAAGGGAGTAGTATAGTCATCTTTGTCTTCTCCACAGCCTTGTTCACTGGTATGATAAAAGGTTGTTTCTGTATTAGATTGACCACAAAATTGGCCCTCATGACTCCCCACTCCTTGCTCCTTGCAATGTAACTTTATAGCTCTTATCATTCAGAGGTGGAGTCTGTTTTACCATCTTTTGAACCTGGGCTGCCCTTTCAATCTTCTTTGCCATATTGAGTGTAATGAAAGTGACAGTGTTCTACTCCTGAACCTTGGTCTAAAAAGGTCTTCTGCCCTAATGCTCACTCCCTTGGAAACTTGGCACCCTTCTATCAAGACTGGTTAAACTGATGGATGCCAAGAAGCCACAGAGAGGAGAATCCAGTTGTCACAGCTGATACTATTCTAAACCAGCCTATGTTTGGAAGGGAATCTAGGCACAATCATCAGTGCCATCTGTCCAGTCTATAGTTTTCTGTAGCTATACAAGTAGGCTCATCTGAGTCCACAAGAATCCCCCAGCTGATCCAGAAACTCAAAGGCAAAAATAGATGCTTATTGTTTTATGCCATTGAGTTTGGGGGAGGTTTACTACACAGCATTATTGTGGTGATAGATAACTGATATACTTTCTAAAAAAGATTAGTTACTTTAAAATAATCCTATATAATAAAAGGGCAATATGCAAATAGACCAAATGGCAGAACAATCGAACAACCAATCAAAGTGTAAGATGCTAATGATATGCTAAGGCCGCTCAACCGCTCACTATGACGTGCACTGATCACCAGGGGGCAGACAGTCAACTGGTCGATCAGTCGCTATGATGTGCACTGACCACTGGGGGGCAGATGCTCCGACTGGTAGGTTAGCTTGCTGCTGGGGTCCGGCTGATCGGGACTGAGCGAGATGGGCCGAACACACCCAGAAGCCCTCCCGTGGCCCCTTCCCAGCCCGCTGGGGTCCGGCTGATCGGGACTGAGCGAGATGGGCTGAACACACCCAGAAGCCCTCCTGTGGCCCCTTCCCAGCCCGATTGTGCACTGGTGGGGTCCTTCAGCCTGGCCTGCACCCTCTCGCAATCCAGGACCCCTCGGGGGATGTCGGAGAGCTGGTTTCAGCTCGATCCTGCAGGCCACTCACCTTCGGAGGGTGCCAGACGCAGGGCTCATGGCTGGCGAGTGCTGCTGCAGCAGTGTGAGCCTCTCC
>NW_005355393.1:74582-116289 GCF_000412655.1 Myotis brandtii | reverse complement strand
CCCAGCACAATTATAGCCAAAGGCTATGGTTGTATGTAAGCTTGACCTTATAATTCGACCTTGTAGTCCTAGGTAGCTGAGGGATGTGGGCTGCGGAGGCACAGCAAGTGCTGCCAAAACAAAGCTTGATAGAGTTCAGAGAATTGCAATAACAGGAAAGAAGCAGGTTTGAAACTCGCAAGAACATTGTAAATATCTTGACCACTCCCTTGTTTTGCTTTGTGTGATCTGACTATAAAATAAAGATTCGGCTTACAGGCGGGGTCTCTGTGTCCTCATCCAGGTGCAGTGATCCACCTGGCCCCAACTATATAATCTTGTCTGTTTTCTTTAATCCTTCACTGCCCCTCCTCAGGTTCACCACTGGCCATGCTGGACACGGTTCAACTTAGGTCATAAGAAAGTGCAGAAACAGTATTCATAGGCTTAAGCCTTCTCGGTTTTTATGACTTCTTTCATTTTTTTCCCCACTAATGCCTCAGTATTCCAAAGAGCAATGACCCAGAAAGAGATGTTAACCACATGTGTGCCTCTTTCTAGCTGCATTACCTTAGACAAGTCACTTAATTGTGGTTTCAGTTTCCTTTTTTATGGAACAGAGATAATGTTCCTACCTTGTCAACCTTACAGTGTTATTTTATTGAATTAAAAAAAAGATTTGAAAGCTATTGCATGCCCTCCACCCAGCTGCTAGTTTCTTTGGCAAAGGGAGAGAGGAGGCTGAGAGAATGAAGGAGTGAAAGAAACAGGAAGATTGATAATCTTGGGGACAGCAAGGGTCAAATGGTAACTGTGAAACTACGTACATGCCTCACTCTCAAATAGTGTTATCAAATTTTGTGATGGATTTCTTTTTTTTTGACAAATTGCCATGTAGGTTATTTCCTAGATGATATTTCCACAAGTGGAAAATCATTCTCCATTGCCTGAATGGCACTAAAGAAAGTTATCATTTCACATCTGATTCCACAGAGCTGCATTTAGATTTACCAGCAAGAGGGTTAATAAAAACAGAACTACAGTCAATAGCAATTGAAAAATATCACTTCTCTATCTGGCTACAATGTGTCACCTTATAGGCTGCATCCTATGAATGATAAAACATAAGTTACTGCATAAAAAAGTAAATCTGAAACCCTTTTCCACATTCTCCATAACTTGAGACCTGTTTAAGGAGATTTTCTATTGGCTTTAAAATAGAAAAGAAATGGTGAGAGAGAGAAGATAAGAAAATGAACATATGTTTTAAAGTGGCCCTTTAATATTTATGTGAAAATAATTAGTAATATAGTTATAATAGTTTTTGTCTGTTGATTTATAAAGTGATTTATCTATAAAATATTTAAATTAATTTTATGCATTTGAAGAAACTGTGGGTTATTAGTATGCAACTTTAAGTTTCCTTAACTGGTATGTAGTTATGTGCCTTTGCTCTCTGGTTGCTAAGTAAGAAAAAAAGAAGTTTAATAGCAGTTATTTCCTCTCCATAATATTATGATGCACATGAAATAATCTGTTCAAAACAAAAAAAGAGCTGTGATTCTCACTTGTAACCATTGTTTTGGAAATACACACATTTAATAAAGTAAAAATTACTATGGGAAATTTGATAATCACATTTATTTTTTATCTTAGTTGGCAAGTGGCATTAATGATGTTCATGTTTTCTCAATATGTCACTTCTTTTGGTTGTATGGCAATGGCTAAAGCTGTAACTCATTCATTCATGAATATGCATGTACTCAAAAATATTTGTTTCACACTAACTGTTAGATAGCATATGAAATATGTCTTAATTAAGGCATATTATAATGCTATACTCTGCCTCATTTTATAGTATTTATATAGGCTGGCTTTCCTACTAGATTACAATGTCTCTTTACTCTTCATGTTCTATCTTCTTCTTCATCACTATCATTATCATCATCTTCATCATCATAGCTTATCTCTATAGTTCTTTGTTTTCTCTCAGTGTCTGGCATATAGTCATACAGTAGGTAATCAATAAAAGTTTTGCAATTAATATTAATTTAAAAATATCATTATTTACTTGTGGGCGGATCAAGTGCTTTAAACCCAATGCTTAATTAAATTATCCCAACAAACCTATAAAAAATATGCTCTCATTCCCAGTTTTCAGATAAATTCTAAGTTTAGAGAATTTAGTCCACTGGCCCAATGTCATATAAGTGGGAGGTAAGCTTAGACCTTATACATGGTATGCTGAGGGAAATTATATAACTTATATTTTTATTTAAAAAGTAAGATAAAAGTTTTCTTAACATTTAATAAACATAAATAGCAGTAGATGTGTTTCTTCATCTACCTATGCTTTTTTATTTCAAAAATTTTTATTGATTAGGGCGAGCCACAGTTTTTTAAAATTCATTGCTATAAACCAGAGTTTCATAACTGTGGGTTGTGACCCATTAGTGTCTAGAAAAATAAATAGCTCAGGATTTCATTTGAATGGGATAGGATAGGATAGGATAGGATAGGATAGGATAGGAAGGAATCTAAAGAAACAGAGTGGACTAGACTGAACCAGAATAGAAGAGAGAATATCAATAAACCAGAATATCAGTAAAATTCACATGTTTTAAGCATCTGATTCAATTTACACTCAGATTTTACCTACCTTGGTTGTGGGCACATCCCCAGTAGGGGGTGTGCAGGAGGCAGCTGATCAATGTTTCCCTTTCATCGATGTTTCTAACTCTCTATCCCTCTCCCTTCCTCTCTGTAAAAAATCAATAAAATATATTTTAACAAAAAGGGAATTTATTAGAGGAAATATTTTAATATTGCTATTTGCCCTTTCTCTATAATAGAAGTGTCAGAGATGAAAGAAAATTAGTAAAATGTATATGAAAATCTCCCTCCTGTCAGAGTCGGGGGCGTGCTGCGGGACCCAGAGTCAAATCCCCACCCACTCAAAATCATGCAAGACCCAGACCTGGCCGGCCTCACCCCTGTTAAGCCCCGCAGGGTGGGGGGCGCAGCCTCAAGTCCCCTGGCCCAGCGCCGGGTGGGGTGCACAGCCTCAGGTCCCCCATCAAGCCCCGCTGGGGTGGGGGGGTACGGCCTCATGTCCCCTGGCCTGGCCTCAGGTCCCCTGGCCCAGGTGCTACGGGAGGGAGCATAGGCTCAGGTCCCCCGGCCCAGCCTCAGCTCCCCCAGCCCTGGCGTGAGGGCGATAGGGCATGATGGCCATTTGCATATTAGCTCTTTATTATCTAGAATTTCAGCAGTGTCCATTGATTTAACATAACCATGTAACAAATCATCTGATCTCTAATAATAAAAGCATAATATGCTAATTAGACCTGATGTCCTTCTGGACATCCTTCTGGATGACCTTCCAGATGAAGCCAGGGCTGTGAGGGAAGCCTGCGTCCCGGGTGCCTGCTGGCAGCCAGAGGGAAGCTCAGGTCCCAGGTGCCAGAGGGAAGCCGGTGCCAGCAGCCAGCGGATGGAAGGCCTACTCTTGCATGAATTTTGTGCATTGGGCCTCTAGTTAATAATATAAACAGATAAGTGAGACCCAGTTGCAAATACAGGTTTTCCCAATCTAGTTGTTCCATCTTATAAAGCTAACACGTGAGAATAAAAGCTGTAGCGTGATATTGATAATAGTTACTATTTCTGAGAACTTGCTAAATATCTTACACTGTGCTACACTTTTAAACAGTTATTAATCCCCCAAATAATGCCATGATATGTATATAACAAGTTATATTTATAGATGAGGCAATTGAGGCTTAAAGAGGTAAGTTATCTTGTCCAATAATACACAGTAATGTGGCAGAACAGAAAAGTCAAGGCCACATATTTCCAATGCAAACTGTACCTATTCTTCCACCAATATAAGGTACAAGGCTGGACATCTTCTTTTCAAAGACTCCAGGACATATTCTTTTTTTTCCTTGGTGATAATTTTTAAATTGATTTGAGAGAGAGAGAAGAAGGGAAAGAGAAACACTGATTTGTTGTTCCACTTATTTATGCATTCATTGGTTGATTCATGTATGTGCCCTGATGGAGGATTGAGCCTGCAACCTTGGGACAATGCTCTAACCAACTGATTTCCCAGCCAAAATTAGGGCAGTCCTAATTCTTAAAAGACATTGCTAAACAGTATGTGTGGTTTACTCAACAATAACAAGCTCTCTGTCTGCATGACTCATAGGTTGAGCAAAAAAGGAAAAAAAAGAGAGAACTCATGATGGCAACAATGTGGTGATTGAGGATGTGGAGGAGGATGGATGGAGGTGGAAGAGGGCATAGAGGAGATAAATAGTAATGGAAAATATAAAATAAATCTATACTAATAAAAGGGTAATATGCTAATTAGGGCAGACATCTTTCAGACGACCTTCCAGACGTCCTTCCAGACAAAGCTGCAGCAGCCATGAAAGGCCCAGGCTCAGGTAGCCACGGGCAGTTGCGAAGGGCTGAGGTGCAGCTGCAAAGGGCCAAGGCTCAGGCTGGCAGTGGCAGTAACAGCAGGGTAATGGGGGCGGTGCCTTCCCCTGATCCGCCGGGTAGCTTCCCACAGAGGGAGGCCAGACTGTGGCTTAGGCTGGGGCTGAGGCAGAGGCGGTTATGGGAGATCAGGCTGGCAGGGGAGCAAGTTAGGGGCGATCAGGCCAGCAGGGGGGCAAGTTAGGATTGATCAGGCTGGCAGGGGGGCAAGTTAGGGGCGATCAGGCAGGCAGGCAGAGGCAGTTAGGGGTGATCAGGCAGGCAGGTGAGTGGTTAGGAGCCAGCAGTCCCAGATTGCGAGAGGGATATATAACTGCTGGCTTACACCCTGGGGGATCGGGCCTAAACCAGCAGTCAGACATCCCCTGAGGGGTCCCAGATTGGAGAGGGTGCAGGCCGGGCTGAGGAACGCCCCCCCCCCATGCATGAATTTTGTGCACCAGGCCTCTAGTATATACATAAAGAAACAAGAAAAGAAAGTTATCTCTCTTGCACCCTCTCCCCATTCTGACTGCAGGCCGACATTCCCTTAAGCTCTTCTTCCTTTCTACATAACTGGTTTTGCTCATTAGCTCCAGGTGTTGAATTTCAATGTTTGAATCTCAGTGGAATAGTGTTGGAGTACTCACTCCTTGACTCCTCCTCTACTATGCCAACTGTTGGGTCCCAGCCCCTTTGCCAGGGACTGGACCCCCTTGGACGCTGGGTATTCAACCGAGAAGCCATGAGAAGTTGTGGGTATATAAGAGAGTCTTTATTGTAGTCCAAGTAGCCATTGCTATGACAGGAGCTATTAGACATAGCAGTTCTTCAAAGTAAAGTCCTATACAATTATTAATCCAGCTAGGTAACAATACATCTTTCCCACAAAGTGGTAGTAGCCTCCAACATAGGAACTATACAGGAGCCATCCTTAGAGCTACAACCTCACTAAGCAGCTGTCTCTGATATGGCTGGTCAGTAACATACTTTATACTAACTTAGACCAGAGGCTTCTTGCTAAAATAATGACATCAGTATTTTGGGTTATAGAAGGGTACACTTGCATAGTGCATAGATTACTGTGCCTTCCTTCTTGCACCTGCATATTAGTGTCTTAGCCTTGAACACTAATTAGGATTCCCATGCTCAGAGTGGTCTTGAACATCCGTCGCACTGTAGACAGGGTCCCCACAAATAGTAAGCACCATTTAGCAGGAGGGCTAAGGTGCCAAAGCCTGGAAGTGCTCAGAAGTTCATAGTAATAAAGACTTAGAATCCGAAATGGGGGAGGGGACATGGGATAGACAAACAATCAAAAGAGAAAATAAAAGGGCAAAATATCCTGTGAAGCAATTGCAAGAACAAATATTTTAAAAATTCTTTTAAGCAATGTCTAGTCCTTGGAATTGGATTGGCTGGGGAGTAAGTGAGCCCACATGGGAGAACATGGCACACAGGTAAAACCAGTTATGGATTCTATTAGCAGCAAGAGCAGATTCAGGTCGGCCTTATACTGAAAAAAAAGGGGGGGTGCTTTTTCAGGAACTTTAGAATATGAAATGAGATCATTTTGTTCAATCCCTTTGATATCAGTAGAGGAAAATAAATGTCATGTGAATTCAAGCTATTACTTTCCTGTCCTACCTCTTCCAGGGTGAATTGCAAACACACTTATGTACATAGTAGTCATGAATGATGTTGAACATAGAGTTAGTTGACCTTAATGAACAGAACAGGGAAGATAATCCTTCTGGAATTCCACTGCACAGAAGCGAGAACTGCTCTTCAGAACGTCTCTTCAGAAAAAAGCAACAGGGTTTTGGAGTATTTTTAGATACTGAGACCTAGGCAGTATTTCAGGAGGATTTCAGGAGGAATATGGGCAATAAAACACCCACTGACTGTCTTTGGGGTTTGTATGGATACTTAGAGGTGATTAGATCGGCTACTAGGATAACCTGTTATGGGGACAGGGCATGTCTGGAAGATAAAATGAATGAAAGCAGAGGATTTCTCAGGAATCCTACCTACCTTGCAGGCTTGGTTTACACTCTTTCCAGCGGTGAAAGGCTCGGCCTTGGTAGCCCAGAGCCAGTGCTGTCACTGTGAGATGTGTGACTATAGCTGAGTTCCAGCTGGTTGCTCTCCAGGCTAATATGAGACAGTGTGGTGCCTTTACCTGGCAGAAGACCTTCTGGAAGTATGAAATGTCACATACCTCTTATGGAAATTCTGCCGCTTATTCCTCTATAATTTCATCACTGAGTTTTATTGCACTGGGGAGTTCTTATGCCTGTCCACCCCATCAGCAAGCTCTTAGGACATTAACTGAGTGGGCGGGCAGCATTGGAAACTATTGGAAAACAGGGTTATGGGAAAGGGAAGGCGTTTTTCTTCCGCCCCCCTTATGTTCTCCCAGCTGCTGGAGGCCATTAAGGCCTTTAAACCTTGTTTATTAGCTTGGGGTTCTGAGATCTGCATCAGTGCTGGTGGGTGTTTTTATTTGATGTCTGCTGACTCACTTGTGCTTTAAATTCTATGTCGATTCTCCAATGTGATTTTTCAGAATGAGAGGGAAATATAGTTTAAAAGATAAAACTTGATATTTCCGGGAGCTTGATTTACCTCGCTACCTGGCTGCAATGTCACTTAGTCAGTGTTTAAATGTCAAGGAGAAGCAATTAGCAAAATTATTTCTCCGCTCCTTATTTTTGGGCATATGTCGCTACCTCAAACACTTTTTTTTTTAGTATAAAGTGATAGTACCATCAAAAGACTTTTGAGTTTGTTATGGTCACATGTATTGTAAACTTCAAAACAATTTGACCTTTTCTTCTCTCTGTATAATGTAATCCTTTGTGTTTTAGAATGAGAAGAGAATAATACCATTTGCTCCATTATTTTTTGTGTTCACACTGTGCTGAGCACCATGTTAGTCACTGGGCTGGTAAGCAGTGAGATTCTTTGATTTCCCAGAGATTGTAGTTACTGCGTGCACACATACACATCCCAGCAAATAACAATGCCAGGCAGGGCTGTCCATTTAACAGAAAGTAAAGGTGGCCCAGCCGTGTTCCAAGTCAGGGCACCAACATCAAGTTCTTTATGCTATGCCTAGCCCACACCTGACAGGTCTGAACGTTTATATTTGCATATTGCATGCTGGCAGATTTCACAAAGTGGGGAAGAAACAGTCCTAAGACTGGAAATTTAGTTCAACCATAAATAAAATGCTGCTGGAGTGAATGCAGGTTAAACATAAAAAGCAGAGTGATGCTCAATCACAGAGGAAACGAGACGACAGCCTGGAGATTATCTCCTGAATGAATTATAACTGGCCATTTAAAGAGGCCTCAAAAGACAGGGTAGTATTGGAGGATCACTCAACTCGACGTGGCTTTAGGGAAACAGAAACCAAGGATAAATTTGCTGGTCTGAGCTATTCTGGTTCTTCCCATGGCAGAATGGCAGGGATATTTGAATGTACACAGAAAAGTGTTTCTGGAAACCACGTACTTGGTGAATTTTTTTTTCTATTTAGTCAGTAATTTTTAATGACCCTTTCAAAATGTTCTAACACACTACTTCTCAATGTACACACAAGTCATCCAGTGACATTGTTAAAATGCTGATTCGGATTCATAGCTGTCCTCAAAGAATAAGCCAAGCAATCAAGAAAATGGGGGCGTGGAACGGAGCCCCCGAGACTGTGCTGAGAGAGTGTTTTATATGCTTCCTTGTTTATTTCTTTGTCATACTAGTGCTAGCAGATCTGCCTCAGTAAAAGGGAAAAGAAAAAGATTCCGTGGGTAGTTAACTTAGAAATTGCTGCAGGTATGATTTCGATCCCTCTTGGAGAGTCATGAGTATTACACTGTATTCAGGGCTCAGAGAAGCCTATAGTAAAGACCATTAATTTTTATTTAATCAACATGTTTCAAATTTGATTATTTGGAACCATCCCTCTCCCTGTTAATAATATCTGGAACTTGTTCTGGGAAACAGTTTGCTAGCCAATCCTGGCCACCCTGGGCAAGTTTTCCTAAGAATAACATCAATAAAAAGATAAGTAGGACTAAATTGATGAATAAAATAGATCCAGAGGAATGGAAACATGGAACAGAATGATGAACCTCTGAGGGAAGGGGGAATTGGGGCAGGAAGACATTAATCAAAGAATTTGTATGCATATATACATTGCCCATGGACACAGACAATAGGGCAGTGAAGGCCTAAGCTGGGGTGGGAACCAGGTGGACGGGGGCAATGGGGGCGAAGGAGGGAAATTGGTAATACTCACAACAATAAGATTTTAAGAAAAGATAAGTACGACTATGGTGTGTGGGTGTGTGAGAAAGAGAGGGAGAGAGAGTTTGAGACTTGGTGACATCATATTTGAGTACATTAACCCAGCCCTTCGGATTTCTCAGTGCTTTTGAACAATTATATTTCTTACTTTCTTGTGTAACTGAGATTGGCTAGTGAAAACGCACTGATTAACATAGAATAAAGTCTATGAAATTGTTAAAATTCCAGAAAAAAAAGGAAAACTTTCCTCAAAGGAAAAATAAAAAGAAAAAAAAAGCTTTTGAAATTATTTTCTCTGAAATTTCACTTTTGGCATATACTATGGCAGTTTAATTTATATTGTTCCTATGTTTAAAACATGACAATTCATTTTAAATGAAACCCAAAGACAAGCTTATTTTTTTAAATGTATCTTTTAAATCATTAAAGCAATTTTACATAATGGTTGCATTTAGGTTTTAGTAAGCTGGCATATTAATGAATGCACTGGATTTTTTTCTTCTTTGAGAAATGAAACATAATATAGTTATGAAAAATTCAATGCTTATAGTCATATCAAAAATCTCTAATAGTACAGCATGACCATTTTATTTATTTAATTCATAGGAACCTGTATTTCTGGATTTTTTTAGGAAAGTAGAAAGTGCCTTTATCTAGCTTCAACACATTATGACAAGTTTATGGGATGGAGGGAGAGAAGAAGGAAGGGTGGAAAGGAGGGAGTGGAGGAGAGAGAGAGAGAGAGAGAGAGAGAGGGAGAGAGAAAGAGAAATTAAGAATATTTGAGGACTTAACGAAATAATATTTAAGTACCTGAATTCAGGTATTCAGTAGGGAGCTGATGAAGTGGTTAAGAATGTTTCTCAAGTAAATCACATATACAAATTACAGTCATCTTTCAATTGATGTTATCTTGTGTCATTACATTTAAATTTGTCTTTCATTATTAGGACCCCTCACCCCCAATAGTAGAACTGACAGTTCTTTTAAAGAACCATCCCAACACAATCAGGTTGTTCCTATTCTCAATTGATGATCCAGTTCTACATATGATTCTCATCTCATGAAGAACCAACCCACTAAAAGAAAAAAAATCTAGACATCTGGTAACTAAAGGCAATTCAATTCTCTAGTTGTCAGTTCCAATTACCTCTTTTCTCAGCAGCCCTATTTTGTAGGTCTGTTTTCAGGAGAGAACAATGTACCTCTCATGGTACGTGATGAGCTCAATCTAAGAAAGTAACATCTTGTTTAAAATATATTTAAAAGGCTTGGGTTTTTCTTCATTAAAGAGTGTAAAATGCTACACCTGGTTATATCTCCTGTCCACACGCCAGGGGTTAAGAGCAGCTCAATGGGAAACCTACAGCCTTCTGACCGAATCCTTCCTGGAAACCCTCTCAGGTTCTTGTCCCCTCCAGTGCTGTCTTCCTCCTTCGGGTTTGTTCCCGTACCCCATCCCAAAGAGGACATTTACTTCGTACAGTGCACTGGAATATGTGCGCTACTCACTAGAATGTTACGGTTCTGTGGGGTTTTTTATTTCCTTCATTATAAAATTTTATTTTTCTACTGTTCTTTCTCATAACACCCTTTTCCTTATGAGATATAATTGTTTAATGCAAAGCTTAAGCTTATAGCACTTCCCAATTTCTGTATAACTTTTTTTTTTTGAAATTGAGGAATATTTATTTAAAGTTGTGTGGAGCTTCCAGTCAAGATAGCAGAGTAGGTAAATTCAGTATTCTCATCCTTCCACAACCACATCAGAATTACAACTAAACTACAGAACAGCCACCATTCAGAACCACCTGAAATCTTGCTGAACAGAAGTCCTATAACTAAGGATATAAAGAAGAAGTCACATTGAGACTGATAGAGGGATGGAGACTGAATGGTCTGATCCCACACCCATGTATGGCAGTTAAAAATCAGGAGGGATAAGTTGGCTACAGAAGTCCACCCCGAGGAACAAGGAGTCCCAGCCCCACCACAGGCCGATCAGCCCAGGGTTACGGTGCCAGGAAGATAAATTCCCATAACTTCTGGCTGTGAAAACTAGTGGAGATTATGGCTGAGTGAGATGCAGGGCTTCTGGAATCCCAGGCATTCCTCTTAAAGGCCCACACATGACTTACTCCGACTCACTTGTTCTGAGCTCCAGCTCTGGGGCAGAGGCTTGAAAGTTGCCAGGGACATATGGGGAGAAACTGAATTGTCTTGCTTTGGGATAACTGCTATAGGGGCAGCTTTCTCCCAATGGAAGTGCTGGCAGAGGCCATTGTTTCTTTGCTGAGCCCTAGCCCACAGAGCCAGCAGACAAGCATCATATCTGAGTCACCATTACCCTGGCTAACAGTTTTGGCCTCATCCTGGTGACTCCCTGAGACCCAACACTACCCAATTTGTGGGACCACCCAAGCCATTTCCAGTGGCTTTTCATATAAGTGGTTGCCCTGGCTTATGCTTTGGGGTTTCTTAAAATCTCTCAACAGTTCACAAACCGCAAACACACAGCATCTGGCCTCAGTATGCCCCATACCTCTTGTTAAGTAGCCTCAGGCCTGGCACTGGTGACAGGTGGCCTTAATTTGTAGGTTGGCCCCTCTCAGGAACCTCTAAGTCCAGCACAAACAGCAGCCATTTACAGATTGATCTGTAGATCATGCCAGTTGGCCCAGGGCAGGACACAGGTGGTGGCTAACCTTGGCCTGCACCTCTTGAGAGGCCTCAGAGCCAGCACATCTGGTGGCCAGTTTCAGACCATGCTGGGGCATCATGAAACTACCTCCATGAGTGGCTCACTCAAGTGGCAGAATCATCAAGCAGCAGAACACCCCTGAAACACATTCTGCTCTGTGGGTTTGGCTGCTGCACAGCAGCTCCTCCTCCATAATCACAGCCAGTCCTTCCAGCCAAATGGCCCTCCCATTGACATGCCAACAGCTGTCAAGGCTCAACTACAACAGTAGGGTGCACACGGCCCACACAAAGGGCACACCCAGAAAACCCAGCTAAAGGGGACTGGGGAGACTGTGCCACTGGGCCCTACAGGACACCTACTACATAAGCCACTCTACCAAGACTCAGAGACACAGTAGCTCTACCTAATACTTAGAAACAGACACAGGAAGGTGGCCAAAATAAGGAGACAAAGAAACACGTTTCAAATGAAAGAACAGAACAAAACTCCAGAAAAATCACTAAATAAAATGGAGACAAGCAATGTACCAGATGCAGAGTTCAAAACACTGATTATAAGAATGCTCAATGAATTTAGGGGAAGAGTAGATGAACTTAGTACAAACTTTAACAAAGCAATAGGAAACAAAGATGGAGATAGAAAACATAAAAAAAGAATCAGTCATAAATGAAGAATATAATAACTAAAATGAAAAATACATTACAGGAAATCAATGGTAGAACAGATGCAGCAGACAATCAAATCATCAATCTGAAGGATAAAGTAGAAAACACCAAGCAGAAGAACAAAAAGAAAAAAGAATAAAAAAAAGAGCATAGTTTAAGGAGCCTCTGGGACAACTTCAAGCATACCAACATTTACATCATGGGGGTGCCAGAAGGATAAGAGAGAGAGAAAGGAATTGAAATCCTATTTGAAACAAATGATGGAAAGCTTTCCTAATGTAGTGAATGCAATAAACATATGGTCCAAGAAGTGCAGAGTCCCGTCCAAGATGAATCCTAAGAGGCGGCACACAAAGACACATCATAATTAAATGCCAAATATTAAAGAAAAGAGAGAATCTTAAAAGAAGCAAGAGAAGCCTTGACCGGTTTGGCTCAGTGGATAGAGCCATCCCTGGTAGGGGGTGTGCAGGAAGCAGCTGATCAATGTTTCTCTCTCATTGATGTTTCTAACTCTCTATCCCTCTCCCTTCCTCTCTGTAAAAAATCAATAAAATATATATATTAAAAGAAGCAAGAGAAAAGCAGTTAATTGCCTACAAGGGAGCTCTCATAAGCTTGTCCAGCTGATTTCTCAACAGAAACTTTGCAGGCCAGAAGGGATTGGCAAGCAATATTCAAAGTGATGAATAGCAAGAACCTACAACAACGATGACTCTACCCAGCAAAGCCATCATTTAGAATTGAAGGACAGATAAAGAGCTTTCCAGACAAGAAAAAGCTAAAGGAGTTCATCACCACCAAATCAGTATTACAAGAAAAGCTAAAGGGTATTCTTTATGAAGAAGAAGAAAAAGATAAAAATATAAATAATAAAACAGCAATAAAGAATATCTATCGCCGAAACCGGTTTGGCTCAGTGGATAGAGCGTCGGCCTGCGGACTGAAAGGTTCCAGGTTCGATTCCGGTCAAGGGCATGTACCTTGGTTGCGGGCATATCCCCAGTGGGAGATGTGCAGGAGGCAGCTGATCGATGTTTCTCTCTTATTGATGTTTCTAACTCTCTCTCTCTCCCTTCCTCTCTGTAAAAAATCAATAAAATATATTAAAAAAAGAATATCTATCAACAATTACTTTAAATGCAAATGGATTAAATGCTCCAATCAAAAGACAAATGGTGGTTGAGTGGGTAAGGAAACAAAACCCTTACATATGCACACATATACATTGTTTTATACACACACACACACACACACACACACACACACACACACGCATACCTGAAATATCCTTTCCTATATTGTATATGACACTGGTCAGTCCACTCTCAAGCTGTAGTTGAAGAAATAAAGCCATTGTTTGTGTGTGTGTGTGTGTGTGTGTGTGTTCCCTACTGATATATATTTAGTCTTAAAAACAACCAAGCCACAATTTTAATTTTTTATGCAAAACCAAACATGTTTTATTGCCTCCAACACTGTTGTTATGTATCTGTTATTTGTACTCTGCTAAGTAGGGCATTCTAGTTATATTTCAAGGTGTTATATTTGCATGTCCTCCAGAAATAGAAGAGATAGTGTTGGTCCTTTGCTCCTATGCAAGGCCCACAAAACTAAGCCAGAGACAGGAACTGTGAGAAACCTTGATGGCAGCTGGAGAGGTGTGAGGGGAAAAGCTATGTATTTCAAGCACATCATTTAAAGAACATAATTATTGGCTTCAGGCACCACTGAAAATGTATTTCCCAATGGCGATCAAAAGCCAGTGTAATTGAAGGATGGAGAAAAATATCAGAGGGCAGCCGACACCCATGGCCACAAGTATCTTATCATTTTTAGTGTACATTTATGGTTATAATGTGAGAATTTTTAAAATATATATCATTACTGGGAATTCAGTTTTCTTCCTCTCTGTGTTGGTAAGGTGTGGGTAGATATAAACCTGTGTCTGGGAAAAGAATATTAAGAAAAGTCAGAAAATGAATGTTCCCCATGTGTATTAGATATGACATTGATTGGACACTCTATAAGCTTTTTTAATGGATGAAGAAAAGGCATTACTAATTTTTACCTGCTGATTTGCAATTGGGCTAAACAATGGGCAAAGCCTCAAATATTATTACCAGGATGATCATTACTTGTGCTTAAGCAAAATGTGATAACTACACACACTTCATTTTTTATGATATTAATATGTGTTGCCTAAAAATATCATTGGCAAAATTACTCTTTCAAATTCTGTTTAAACAGAGGTTGTCAAACCTGTGGATGAAAAGGTTGGTTGCCTGTAAACTCCTAAGGTTGCTTCTGACTCTCTTTCAAGAATCAATACCCAGAAAGGTGTTTGGTAGACCAAGGTCATGAACTCCCCGGGAAGCTTTCTGAAGAATGTGAAAGAGGATAAATTGCTTCCTCTTCCTGCCTACTCCAAAGCACTCCTGTGTCTCAGCTCTGGAAATGCATATGGAAACAATTGCTCCTGGACCATTTCCTCTGCCCTCCAGGTAGGCTGTGGCCTCTCCAGGTTTAGAGCGTTAACCATGATGCTCAGATGCTCAGCACAGAGATCAGGGGTTAGCTCAGCCTGCCCTGAACAGAAAAGTGACCCATCACTAGCCTTTGCTATTCAAAAGAAGGGAGCGATTCCACAGCATTTTTGAGTTCCATTTGTTTGAAAAATACTTTGTTTTTCAAATAAGAAACTCAGCAAAATTAAAAATATTTGCTCAGGTGAAACTGCTGCTTAAATAATGAAAAGGGGCAGGATTAGAATTAAGGTATCCTGACTCCATTTCTGGGCTGTTGGTTCTTCTTTCTTCTAATTTTATTTTATTTTTTCCATCACCATTTATCCCCCCTATACCCTCTTCCACCTCTACCCACCCCCTCCTATCCCTGCAATTAATCACCACATTATTGTTTGTGTCCATGAGTTTTCTTTTTTTGCTCAATTCCTTTATGCACCCCCCCACCCCTCCCCTCCCTCACTTCTTTCTTCTACAATTGGCTCACAAGTGGCCTGCAACCTCTCTGGGAGTAGAGGCCACCAAATTTAGAGGGATGAATCATAAAAGACCTTCATCTAATTCATTCCATCACGGTCTTTTAAGGAAATAAAAAGGCAGACCTAATCTTTTATTTCTACTGAAAATGTGTGACACACTTAGCTCTTGTACCTTGTATCTTAGTTATGGCTTTTCAGTGCAGCACAACATTTTATGGAGCTGAAAGTGATATTATTTAAAATGTGATATTGCTGAACAACATGTGAACAATATAATAGGTAGAAAGACTTCTCCCTTTTACCCCACCATGTATGCCTTCAAAGGTACAATTACTTCTGTTTGCAAGGATAAAGCAGCATTGTTTCTTGGATTCAGAATATTTAGTTTATACTTTGCATTATAATCTAATACTAGTTTGTTTTGTAGATCAAATTATTGTGACTTTGGCTGTTGGAAACTCTTTTAGTTGGTTCCTTTGTCCCTTTAACATGCCCCCTAACATTGTGGTTATTTGTGTTTTGAGCACTTCCTTACTTTTTGGCACTTCCAGGTGACTCAGTCTCATCTAGTATACGCCCAGTCCCAGCTATAGAATCATACAGTTCTCTAAGAAGTCTTAGTTCTTTTGTTGGTGAATGATATTAGAAACCAAGATCATATCATCACTGGCTGTTGATATTGTCAGTTTGGATTTTCATCTTAGTAGGTGTGTAGTTTTATCCCATATTTTAGTTTCCCTGATGACAAGAAAATGTGAGCATCTTTTCATGTGTTTGTCATCCATATTTTTTTCCTCATAAGATATCTGTTCAGAACCTTTGCCTAGTTTTAAAAATTGAGTTGCTTGTTTTATTATTGTTAAGTTTTAAGAGTTCTTTGTATATTTTGGATATGTCTTTTATCACATATCTGTTTTGCAAATACTGCTGTGGCTATAACAATATATCAGAAAGTTATTTATACATTAATAAAAACCCTAAATTTGTTATAAAAATTTGAAGCAGGTGTATTTCAAGGTTTGAGAATAGGCCAGTTAGACTTAAGAAATTATATATTCCCTTTAACTTGAAATAGGTTATGACTCAAAATTATAAACAACATTGTTTCATTTTTTATTAATCTCCAGCCAAGCCAAAAAGGTTGCTTACCTAGCAGTCATTCTCCTATGTTTCTTGCTAATTGAACTCCTGTTTCCTTCTGTTCTGGGGTCAGTATACCCACTCCCATTGATAAATCAAGACTGTCCAAGCCATTCATGGTAATCCTATTCCTCTTTGCCAAGGTCCACATGAAAGTAACCCCTCATCAATACAAGGTAAAGATGAAAAGGGAAGTGTGGTAGAGCACTTATAAAAGACAAGGCCACATGACAAAAAGATTGTTTTTGATCCCTGCCCTGCCTCCTGCTCTGGATGCTCTTGTGTGAGATTATGAAGTGTGGAGCTTTGCCAGCCATCTTGCAATCATGAGGTGACAGGCCTGAAGACAAATGTCAACATGCTGAGACGGTAAAATGGAAGAAAGAAATGAGATTGGGTCTTTGATGACATTATTGAACCATGGATCCAATTCTGGAACAAATTCTGGAAAGCCTACTTAGAGATGTCTTGATTTAGTGAAAATTGTCTATTATTGAGACAGTACTTTTCAATCTTTACACATTGTGACCGCATATAAAATCATATTTGTATGGCACACTGGAGTAAACAGGTAAGGATCCTCACAGACAGAGACAAGTGGCTCATGGATTTTGATTGCCACAGGCAGCCCTTCCTGGACACTGTCACTGTACCTACAATTAGCATCTCAGGCACCAGCCATCCGTTCATGGCACACTGTAGCACACTGGTTGAGACGTTCTGGTTTCACATATATTTTCAGCTTGAGACTGAGTACATCCTAATTGTGATGCATACTAAGTACAGTTTTAAACCCATGTAAAATATTTCTCACCATGGAAGCCAACTAACAGCCTATTAGGTAATGTCTGATAAAAGTAGGCTCACACTTGAGCAGAGTTTGGGAAACTTCTTGGTCTGCTGAAATATACCTAGGAGAGTTGGGTCAGAAATGGATACGATATTTTATTTTTGTACTTAAATGGTGGGTTTAATTTAATTGCTTTGGCATATTATGGTAGGCTAACAGATTTAGAGGACATATCTTTGCAGTAAAAAAGCTTTAAAGTGTAAGTCTAAATTATTATTTGTACAGCTGTATCTAATGCATAATATGGAAATCACACCAAGCCAACTCAAGTTTAAAAATAACTGAAGACAGTCCCCCAAACCTCTGAGAATGCAAGGAAACCTCAATGTACTTTCATGACCATCTTTCCAATATACCAAGGAGCCCTGGGGTAACTCCAGTACAGAGTTCCCTAATGGTGAACTAAGATGGCAGCTGAACTTAGGATGGATCATTTTTAAAAGTCTTACAAGGTCTTATGTTCCAAATAAGGACTGTGATCCTTAAAGAGGCAACATATCTAAGCCTTTCTTATTCATAAATAAATAGGTTTTCTGGCAGCAGACAATGAAGCTCACAAGAATTATATTGACTCCTTTGTTTGGAAATAAACTGTAGACTGGATATCTTTGAATCACATTCTAACCCTTAGAGTTTTATTTATTATTACAAGGCTGCCAAAACATAAATTTCATGGAAACCAAGTATGTTTTTTAGGAAAAATTTTGGCAGCTATCTATTATTTCCACATAACAATTTTAATTTATTTAAAGTATATAATATATGCATATATGCATGCACATTAAATATATATGGAATATCTGTTTCAATACATTGTAATATATATTTCACTTTATATTAAATGCAACATTGTGTCTATTTGTAATTACTCATTTATTTGATTCAGTGAAATCATTTAACTCAGGGCACTATCGTGTGAAAGTGCATCTGCCATTAGTTAAGTCATAGTTTGGATATGACTAACTACTAAGATTAATATGAACTTAACATTTTTTTTCAAATATGAAAATGTCAGAAAATAATGTTTGCAAAGTATGAAAATACTGGAAACTTTAAACTGGAACTTTTCTTGGTGTTAGTGATTTTTGATTCCATGTGTCCCATCCTTAATGTATGGGTGGGAGTAGAAGTTCATGGAAACCAGTGAGACTTTGGCCTGCAGTCATGCCAGCTGGAAGCAACAGTGTGCACTTTAAAGCCAGCAATACTGTCACGGCTGCCAAGAGTGTAAATTTTCATCTTTTGTGGCTTTCTGACCAGCTCCAGGTTTTGTGCATATATTTTGGCTAATTTCCAAGGTAGGGTAAAATACAGACTAGCTTTGTGGTGTGCAATTACAGTGCTACTTTTAGCCTGGCATTAGGAATGAATTGAACAGACAGGGAAACTGTGGCCAGGTTCTCTTAGGCCCCTTGCAGAAGGCAACAGCTCAGGAAAGCAGTTGCATCGAATGGAATGATCTCAGCTGAGGAATATGGAGTCTTTGGATTGTGAGCATGGAAACATTACTCACTGGTCTTGTTAGCATTCAGAAAAATGATTAAAATACTTTTTCAGATTCTTTCCTAGGAAATAGGGCTCATTTCAAACTCCAATGGGGAAACAGGAAATGGAACAAACTGATATTTTAAAATAATATGATAAGCACTATAGTTCAAAGCATCAAACTCCACATCCAGATGACAGTAACTACCTGCTGAAATAAGCATCTCTCAGGAGACTTTACTCAGGGAAATAAGAATAATTGTTGCCCAGCCAGAGTGGCTCAGTGGTTGAGTGTACACCCATGAACCAAAAAGATCACTGGTTTGATTCCTGGTTAGGGCACATACCAGGGTTGTGGGCTTGGTCCCCAGTTAGGGGCATGCAGGAGGCAGCCAATTGATAACGTTTCTCTCTCATTGATGTTTTTTTCTCTCTCTAGCTCTCTCCCTTCCTCTCTTTCTAAAATAAGTAAAAACATATATTTTTTTAAAAGAATAATTGTTTTACAGGGACACTGGATTCGACCTGAGGATTTCCCCCTAAAGGGTCTCATTTCCACATTTTAAAAAGTGCAATCAGTCTTTCATACAAAACCTAACAATTTTCAAATGAACTTGAAGATAGTTTACCTAATCCTATCTTTCTAAATCAAGATTTTTAAAAAGCCTAAAAAGACACTCTCAGTGAAACATGATAGAAGATATAAAGTGAAACAAACAACAAAAACAAAGAGTTGACTGTTTTAAGAAGGTAGTCAAATACATTAAGTTAATGTAAAAAAGGAAGTACCAAGTGGCCAATAGTTTGGGTATTTAGAAAGCAATTGTTTTTTTATTTGTTTTTGTGGTTTTTTTTAGGAGCAAAAATTGTTTCACTTTCAACTTGAAAGTGAAAAGGAAAACAGTGTAGTATATTGATGGAAAATACATTTGCATCCAGGACATTTCTTTTTAGGATGAGAGAAACTTGAGCACTTTATAAGCCCAGAGAAAAGTGCATGCAAATTGAAAAGAAGGAAATGCAAGAACAAGGGAGGACATCTAGGGAGTAAGATTCTTAAAGATATGAAAATGGATGTTATCAAGGGTAAAGATGGTGAGATTGGCTTTGGCAAGGAGACAGTCTAACCATCCCCCTGTTTGGAGGGGGTGGACCTGGATGAAAGAGGAAGTGTATTGGTTTGGTAGGGACTAAGGTGAGGGGGTGAACAGTGGATAAGTGTTACAGTTGGTGGCTTAATTTAACTCATATTAAAAATAATGAGTAAACTGGAAAAAGAGGGGAAAAAAATCTTTGGAGAAACCCTTCCTCCCCCAAATAATTGAAATAAACTCAGATTCTTTTGCTTCCAATGATTTAGAATATATATGTGAGATCAAATGCTATTCACAGAGGATGATGTGTCTAAACTAATCAGCTTCAGGAAGCCTTTGGTAGACTTTAACATGGACATTCAGAGGTATCTAACTTGTACAGCCAACCAATTTATTTTATTTTCGAAATCCAGTCCATTTAATGTTCATGGAGTGCTCACCATAAGCTCAGCTCCCACATGTGCTAGCCTATCAAGGCATGCCCTCAGAATTTTTTAAAAGAGCACTTTAGAATTCTAAAAATTTTATTCTATAGTCAAGATAGATTCAAGGATTTTTTTTCTACTTTGTACTTTTCTTGCCCTGTTTCCTTTTTGCCTTTGACCTATGTTCTTTCATCAGGAATGTTAGAAATATATAATTTTCCTGTAAGTCTGTAAGTGGGTTCTGAATTATAGGCTTATCAATCCTGTTTTATATGTTTCAGGGGAAAAAATAGAATTCAGTCTAAGAACATTGCCCTTGGATGCTTTAGTTCAATTATGACCTTGGAGAAAATGCAGTAGCTTTTCCCTAGAAATAGTATCTGACAGTTACTGATATCTTATAGATATTTTATATGAGAAGAAATAGAGGGTCACTTCAAACTTCATAAAGTACGTCCTAATAGTCACTTAAGTGCAAGACTGGAAGATGACTGGGTTAGCCATCCACTTAGGTTAAGTGATAATAGACTTCCAAAGGTGAAAATGGAGAAAATATCAAGCTAGAAATATTGGTTGGGGCCTAGCAGGCAGAAAGAATAATATGACCATGTTGATTTTTATGGTTAATACCGTTTATAAAAAAGAATGTATAAATTTAATGTGCCCTTTATTTGAACAAAGCTAAGAAGAAAAAAATAAGATCTTCCTATTTTATGAAAAACACTTTTGAACCGGGCAGCATAGAAATTCTATGATGGAGGAGCACAAGTAGCGCTAGCCAGGGACCCTGTAGAAGAGGGAGGGCAGGAGTTGAGCAACTAGCAGAAGGGAGGTCCCAGGGATGATTGTGGAAGAACTGATCTGCTTTTATCAAGTAGGAGACAGCATTTGACTCCTATTGACTATCCATGCTATTGAATATGCTTCTTAACCCACGGTAGTAAAACAATATATATTTTTCACACTAGGAATGACTCTTTACATTTTTAAACATCAAAACAAAATTTAGCTTATGTCATTATTTCCAAAGGGCCTTTGTGTTTCAATCTGTCCATTTATTAGGCAAATGATTTCTTTCTTACTGGAAGTATTGCTATTTTCTCCCTTCAGAAATTTTGTTCTACTGTTGGATATAAATCAAAGGCCTTGTCTAAAAATATTGAAGTGAACTATTGGCTTACAGAAAACTGGAAATAGGGTACTTTTAATTTATCTGTGAAAAATATTCTTTTCTTATCCACACTTGTAGAGCATTATTGTTTTGTCTTCATAGTACCGCCCTGATTATTTTTTATAGTTTCCTTGGTATTTTACTGTTAATAAATTAAATTTTGATTAAAGTACAATCACTTTCTAAGTTTTTTTTTTTAGTTTGTTTTCTTCATGAATATCCATAATGTGTCAAAATTTTAAGTTGTTTTTATTATTGTCACTTTTTTATTATAGAAAGAATATATTTAGGGATTCTAGAGTTGCTGTTTTTAATCATAGAAAATTATTTACTAATAAAGAAAAAAAGCTATTGGAGATAAGAAAGGACACCGAATAATTCAGAACCTATTTTTTGAACTATATTTTGCTGCAGCAAGAGAATGGTACCAGTGCCTTTACAAATTAAATTGGAATGGAATCAATAACTTTTTCATGGTTCACTAAAAGGCCCTATAAAGAAACTCTATTCCACCAGGAAGCAGTGTTTAACACTTCAAAGAGTGCCATCTTCCACTGTTTGGGATTGTAGTTATGTATAACTATGCGTTGCAGTGCCTCAGAGCCAGCCGAGGAACTCACAAGACACTCTACCAGTCTAGCTAGGATAGTAGTGTGCTTTGAACTGAAATCCTGTAAGATCTTTCCCTCAAATGCACCAGTACTTTGGACATCATGTGGTAGAAGCCTGTATATTTTTGTGTTCTAAGTCTCATGCAAGAATGAGAGAGCTTTAGAGCTGATTTGTACTTTGATGACTTCCAGATGTTGTGGTCTTGGTGTTTTGTTGACTGATGAGTTAATTGTTGTTTTCATAAAAACTCCACTGCCATGGCTGCTGGAGTCACTCTACCTTTCAACTAGTGTTACAAAAAGTAATACCAAGAAATGGAAGCCAAAAAAATATTAGCAACAGCTCTTTCTTTAAAAAAAAAAAAAAAAAAAAAAAAAGAGCCCAGTCCAGACAGCATGGCCCAGGGGTTGGGGGTTGACCTATGAACCAGGAGGTCAGAGTTCGATTCCCAGTCAGGGCACATGCCTGGGTTGCTGGCTCAAGCCCCAGTAGGGGTCGTGCAGGAGGCAGCTAATCAATGATTCTCTCTCATCATTGATGGTTCTATCTCTCCCTCTCCTTTCCTCTCTGAAATCAAGAAAAATATTTAAAAAATATGAAAGCCCACATTTTATTGTAAAATAAAACACACATAAAGTACTCAAAATAAAAATATACAATTCATTGAATTATTATAAAGCAAACATCCATGCTAACAGGCTGCCAGCACGTGATTTTCCCCATGCACTCCTTCCCCACCCAATGTCCTCCTCAAAGAAAAATGCTGCCCTGATTTTAATAGAAAACCTTCTCTTGCTTTTCTTCATTCAAATTACCACCTAAGTAAATAGGCATTATTCAGGACTACAACTTAATTAAAACTGCTCTTATGAAAAGAATCACACAGTTGTTTTTAGTGTCTAATTTCTTTTGCTAATCATTGGGATTGCAAGATGTCTCCATGCTCTTTGTAGCTATAGTATATTCATTTTTATTCCTATAGAGTATTCCATTGTAGCCAAAATTAGTAAATCCATTATTAATGGACATTTAAGTGGACTCTGGTTTTCAGATATTATGAATGATATTGCTGTGAATATCCTTGTACCTGCTTTAGATATTCTTATAAACTACTGTTACACAGACATTGGTATATCTAGGAGTGGAATTGCTGGGTCACAGAAAATGTGTGTCTTCAACTTTTCCTAAGTGGTTGTGCCAATTTACTCTGCCAATCGCATTTTAGTAAAATTCTTTTTGGCTGTACATCCTCATCGACTCTTGGAATTGTCAGTTCTTTTCATTTAGTGATACTGGTAGCATTCTCATTGTGAATGTAATTGGTATTAATTTTATATAGTTACTGACCATTTGAATACCCTCTTTAAGTGGCTGTTCAAGATTTTGCCAGTTTCATTTGTGAGTTATTCTTTTGTTATTGATTTTTAAAAATTCCTTACTATTCTGAATATAATGCCCATATTAGTAATACCTTATATATATTATAAATATCATTCCCAGTCTTGTTTATCTTTTTACTATTTTAACAATATGTTTGAAAGAGAAATTCTTATTACTCCAAGTTATCTGTCTTTTACACAGTGTATTTGACACCTGCAATGGATACTTTTAACACAAATCCCTTCCTCTATAAACTAAATTACTTTTAGTAAGAATAACAAAATTAAAAAATGATATAATGGGACAGTGAAAACTTTCCATTTTTGAACTTTGATATATAATTATGTTGTAAAAAATTAAAATATAAAAAAGTAAAATAAATACTATAATTCAAAAGAGAAAAAGTTTAACATATGAATATTTTTAATTATACTATTTTAGTCAGACATTTTCTTATTGCTGTTGTTGCACCTACTGACTTAATATTGTTTTACTTCACTTGAAATTTTTACACATTTTTAAACAAATTTATCTACAAAACAACTGATTTCTCAACATAAGAACAAATAATTTCAGAACAAAAAGAAATAACACACATATTTACTTATTTATACCTAATTATTTAAACTTTGGTTTATTGGTTTGTTTCACACTGACTAATATTCTTTATAAATAACTATTTTGTAACCAAGTGAATTTTTATAAAACTGAATAAATCAAGAAAATAAAATGTTACTAACATGATTTAGTACTAGTTGTAATTGTAACTTTTATAGTAATTTGTGTTTTTATAAAATACTAGTGGCCTGGTGCACAAAATTTGTGCACGGAGGGGGGGTTCCCTCAGCCCAGCCTGCACCCTCTCCAATCGGGGACCCCTTAGGGGATGTCCGACTGCCTGTGGGATCAGGCCTAAACTGGCAGTCAGACATCCCTCTCGCAATCTGGGACCACTGGCTCCTAACCATTCACCTGCCTGCCTGCTTGATTGCCCCTAACAGTCTCTGCCTGCCTGCATGATCACTCCTAACCTCTCTGCCTCCCTGCCTGATCACCCCTAACTGCCCTCCCCTGCCGGCCTGATTTTGCCCTCAACTGCCCTCCCCTGCTGGCCTGGTTGCCCCCAACTGACCTCCCCTGCTGGTCTGATCTCACCCCCAATGGCCCTCTCCTGCCAGCCTGATCTCGCCCTAACTGCTCTCCCCTGCTGGCCTGATCTCACCCCCAATGGCCCTTCCCTTCCGGCCTGATCTAACTGCCTCTGCCTGCCTGATCAGCCCTAACTGCCCTCCCCTGCCAGCCTGATCACCCCTAACTTACTCTGCCTCAGCCCCCACTACCATGGCTTTGTCCAGAAGAAAGTCAGATGTCTGGAAGATGGCCGGTCAAGCCGGTCTAATTAGCATATTACCCTTTTATTAGTATAGATAGATTATATAGGATAGGATTGCTTAAATGGGAGGGAAAGCCTTTTTCAGCAGGAGGAGATGCTCTTGGCAGACAAAAATAGATAATCCCTATATCTGGACTAATAGCCAGCCATATGCACTATACTGACAAACCGGTCATTAAAAAAATGAAACGCTTCCTTACACCTTACACCAAACAGCTGTTGTCCTTAAAACCCCTCCTCAGCCTCCACCTTAGGTTCTGCCTTCGCAGTTCACCCAGATTAGTTTGTGATTTGTCCAATACTGTGCCAGTCAGTGTCAGAAGCTCTGCCTCCTAGGTAGCCATTGGCTTCTCGCACTTCAACCAGATTTGGTTCTGATTGGTAGGTTTCTATGCCAGTCAGCATCAAAAGCTCTGCCTCTTAGGCCACCATTGGCTCCTTACAATTAACCCAGATTTGGTTCTGATTGGTTGGTTTCTATGCCAGTCAGCATCTCCAGGCCTATCTCGAGGAATGATCAGAGAGAAATAGAGGTGCAGCTGCTGGCGAAGCAGGAGAGAAAGAGAGGCAATGGCTGATCAACAGCTGCCATGGAGGCTGCAGATCAGACCCTGCCAATCTCTCTGGGCATCTCTCCGGGCCTGATCTGAAGCCTCCTTGGCAGTCAGTGCTGGGTTGGCGACCCAGCACTGACTGCAGGACTGACTTCTGGTGTTCAGTCAGCCTTTGGTTGGTCGTTAGGAACCTTGGATTTTCATATATTAGGATTGGACAATCACTACTAGAATATTATCTATAATTCAAAGTTCAAATTTCAAACTACTGGGTTTTAAAACAGATAATAATTTTAAAGAATATATTTGAATATAAAAGATAATTTTCACTTGGATTTTTTTGCAAAAGTTTTTAAAGAAAAAATTTCTCTAACAGTTTTAGATTTTCTGTTTCTTCTTGGGTTATTTTTTGTTGGTTGTGCTTTTCTCGAAATTTACCTCTTTGACATATATTTTTACGTTTATTTTCATTCAGTGCAAAACTATTTTCATTTCTCATTTTAATGTATTTATTACTTAATAATATTTTGAATTTTATTTATAATTTTTCATATTAGAATTTTCTAATTTTATTATTATTATAGGTTTCTAAAATTATATTGAATTTTTATAATTATTATAATATTTATAATTTTGTAATTATTAAGACAGGGAGGATGTATCAATTTTAATAATTTTTAAGTGTACTTTGCAATTGTTGGGTCAGTATTCTATTTATGTCAGGTAAAGCTTGATAATTATGTAGTTAAAATATTCAATATTCTTATTAAAAAGTTACTGTGAAATTGGGGTTAAAACCTTCCACTATAATTGTGAATTTGTTTATTTTTCTTTTCTGTTACATCTTGTTGCTTTCTATAATTTGAGAGTTTGCTAATAGTTACATACAAATTTGAGGTTATTATGAGTTTGAAGAACTTATCCTTTTATCATTATAATATGTCCCCCTTTATCTCCAATCATATGTTAGTCTTTAAATCTCTTCTATTTGATATGAATGAGAAACAACAGGAAAAGTAACCTTTAGCATCAGTTTATGTTATGCAATAATAAAGTATGCAGGATTTATACCTTAAAAAATGGTTACAGGTCTCCTTACAACAAGAAATATGAAATAGCCTCTCAACAAGGTCAGACAAATATTTGTGGTGAAATGTTGTGTAGGGAATTGACAGCAGTATCTTGACATTTATAAACTTGGGCAAGAGATTATAGTAAGTTAGGTTAAGGTAAGATAGCCACGTTGGTTTACCCTGAGATAAACTGCTGTCCAAGAAAGATGAAATATCTCAGAGATCCTGGTAACTGATGAGAGAATGCTAAAGTATTTGAATTTAGAGTATGTACCTTAAGATTATCTCATTTTAAATTATATTTAACGTATCTATTTTTTCTTTAAGTTTCAGGAAAGAAAAGTTTAATAGGTAATTGAAGGTTGAAATCCTGGTGTGATACTATCTATTTTTTTCCCCCCTGGACAAGCATGTTTTGGAAGAAAGATACACACACACACACACACACACACACACACACACACACACACATACTATGTACAGAATGGGGCAAAAGTGGGTTTATAGTTGTGAAAATAATACAATAATTAATAAATAATAATACAAGAATAATCCCTGTATTTCACATACTCACAACTAATAAAATGTCCCCCTTTATCTCTAGTAATATATTAGTCTTAACGTCTCTTCTATTTACAAGTGTAAGCCTATTTTGCCCCACCCTGCATGTGTATGTTTATATTTACATATATATAAAGAATGGTTTTAAAATCTCTCAAGCAATAGTACCATTTGTTAATATCAATTATAGTAACCACTTAATTCCTTTAATCAACACAAAATTGCTATGAGCTATCATTATCTGACTTTCAGATGAAGGATCAGAGTCCAAGGAATGTAAATAAACTGCTGAAGATCACACAGTTTATAAGAAACAGAGCCATTATTAAAGCAGAGGTCTTTTGGAATCTAAAATCCATGCTCCTTGCACTATTATGTGCTGTTAAGAAGTATCTGTTTTATGTCAAATTGGAAGCACTATGACCAAAAACAGTGTGAACAAAATAATAATCTTAAGACACTATAGTTCAACTACAAGAAAGGTATAAATTGTTATAAAATACTGGGGCAAATCCAGGAAAGCATAACAGACTTTCTTGGCATGCAGTACTGAGGCCATCCAGATGCTAAGTCAATTAGAAAAGGTCAGAGATCAAATAGCAATATTGTGGACATTGTTTCATGAATAACATAGATACAGAGTCTGTTTGTCATCATCTTTGATCATTCTTAAAATAGTTGGGTGATTATAGATTGTATGCAGATATTGCAGTGCTTTATAAAGTAGAGCAGTGTCTGTGAATAAGGAATGTGATGTGTATTGATGTATTCTAAGAAAACCTGGTCCATGAAAATCTGACCTCCCTATAGATGAAATAGTAGTGATAAGTTACTATATAAAAAGACTCTTACTTACAAAAAGTGATTCTGTAGGATTCCTTTAAAGTCCAAGCTCTTTGTATGCTTTTAGAAAATAATTCTATTTAAAATAGTTAGATTTACACAGGATTTCTCAGAAATATATGTGCTGTACAGAGTACTATGAACCATGTACAAATGTACTTGAATAAATGTAATATTTAGAGAAGATTAAAGAACAAATAATTTAGAATAATAAATTATATGCACAACCCAATGCAACCAAATATTTAGTATATTTTAATAATTTACAGTGCATAATTTATGGACAAACATTGACATGATCAAGATTCATAAACCCAAGTGCATACTCAGCAAACTAAAATTCAAGTTTCTGTTCATTCCGATGCAAAACACCATCTCAGAGTTGGTTTATAAAGTAATGTGTCTACCACTGGTAAAGAACACATGTGTCAAAAGCATCAGCTTAAGGACATGATCTGAATTGAATGAATTAAGGCTGTATTTTTACATCAGAATCTTATTTGCTTGAGGAGTTTGAATACAGAACGACTTCAGGGAAAAGGCAAGGATTTCTGCAAGCCCTCAGAACTAAGAATGTGATGATTCATACTCTATTATGAGCTGAAACACAACTAGGTGCATGTATTAACATATTATTAAGCACTCACAGATGGCTTAAATTTACAGAGTGCCTGGTGAGTAAATCAGTTAACCACATTTGTATTCACCAGACAACAGCAACTGTATAAAGACAAGTAATAATATTGTAATAATAACAGCAATAGCAATAATCTAGAGACATACTTTTACATTTAAGAAAATCAATGCATTTTGAGAAAATTGAGAATGTTTCTCATCATTGAATCTGACTTAATCTCTAGCTATTCGAATACATAGGCATTTCTAACACAGATCCTTTATTCTATATTTCATGTATAATCCCTTCCTGAAAAAGAGCTTGTTGCTCTTGCAGTGGATGACTCCTTGCTAACTCAATCTCAGCTCAAATGCCACCTGCACAGAGCAGTCTAAAGCAGCCTTTTCTCCCAACACTTCCAGGAACTTCATATCACATTAATACATTTTATTACATGTAGCACTCATCACAATCTGGAATTATGATGTATGCTTTGGTCGCCCTCCTTCTGAATGGAAGCTTCATGAGAGAAAAACCCTTATATATACCCCGAGGCACTGAATCCCCAGCCTCTAGGAGAGTCTCTAACATACAGTCGGGGTGCTCAGTACACATGTGTTGAGTGAATAAATGAATAACTAAAAGGTTTGTAGTTGGCATCTTAATTGACTGACTCTACTTTCATATTTTGTTATTACATATTAAATACAATGATCAAACACTATAACAATGTTGATCATTAAAATAGCCTTCAAACCATTTATTAATTTTAAATATGTTTTTGCCCTTGTGGAAGTTCCATTTTAAAGAGAAGACAATGTTCAATAAGTGTCATGTAAAGAAAAGTTCAAGATACAAAGGGAGTGTGTAAAGGAAGAAATTAATTGATTATGGGATGGATTTTTTTTAAAACTCCAGAAAGAGCCCTAGCTGGTTTGGTTCAGTGGATAGAGTGTAGGCCTGCAGACTGAAGGGTCCCAGGTTCGATTCCAGTCAAGGGCATGTACATTGGTTGCAGTCTTATCCCTGGCCCGTGCCCTGGTCCGGGCTCATGCAGGAGGCAACCAATCGATGTGTTTCTCTCACATCGATGTTTCTCTGTCTTTCCCTCTCCCACTCTCTCTAAAAATCAATGGAAAAATATCCTCAGGCAAGGAAATGAATGAATGAATGAATGAATGAATGAATGAATAAATAAATAAATAAATAAAACCAGCACATACCATAGTCCTACAGGGAGTCAAGTTCCTGCCATCTACCTTTGTAAAAAACAAAAACAAGCAAACAAACAAACAAAAACACACACACACACAAAATAACTCATGAAAGTAATGCTTTTTAAGCTAAGGCTAAGGTAACCGTATAAGTTACTGTCAAAACTTGGAGACATTTGAGGATAAAAAGTGTCAAGAATCATAATTAAATAATTTATTTGACTGCTCATTTTACTGGTGGAACTATAAACTAGTTCATTGAAATACTGGTGTTTTTTTAATGCCTTTTTAATTAAAAGAGATAAAGAGGGACATGACCAGTTTGGTAGCCAAAGTTCAGTATGACCTTCAATTATCCTCACCTTCTGGTATCCACACCCATGTGTGGTGCAAGCACACACTGAACCAAGGTTGATCTGTGTGATTAGAGAATGTGGTAGAAGTGACAGTGTGAGATCTTTGAAACGAGGTCATAAAAGGCACTGTCACTTCTCCCTTGCTTCTTGAATTGCTCACTCTAGAGGAAGCCAGGGGCCACTCAGGTAGGCTGACAACAACCAGAACCTACTTGCCAATCATGTGAGGGAGCCACTTTGGAAAGGGATCCTTCAGCCCTAGTCAAGCCCTCAGATGAACCAACTCTATTAACACCTTGACTAGAACCTCATGAGAGACTCAGCCAAGCTGTTTCCAACTTCCTGACCTATAAAAACTATAGACAATACATTGTTATGTATTATGTGTTAAACTATTCAGGTTGGTGGTAACTTTTATGCAGAAATAGATAATTAATACAACAGTTAAGGCAGTATTTGATTCTACACTGAATCCTTAATCCTGACCCAGAAGAAAAAAAGCCATAAATTGGACTTGAGTCAATTGACAGATTATTATAACAACTATTCTTGTTTTTGTGAGGACAAATGTGTGTCTTCCTGGTTGTAAGATTTAGTTGATTAACTGCAATTTTTAAAAGTTTGAACATTAAAAATTTTGAAATTCCCTTGGTTAAACACTTTTTTAGTTATTCAACTGATTTTGAACAAATGCAACCAAAATTTAGAGGCCTGACTTAATTTTTAAAAGGCTTATTGTCTTGTAGGACTTAAGTTGACTTCAAAGTACTTCTTCAGAGGTTAAAACATTTCTAAAATACAAATAATGCTGAGCAGCAAAGTGAGAAAGTATGTACAGCTCTGCTCAAGCTTTTTCTAATTAATGCAACATCTGCTTCATCACAGTTTATATGTGGGCATATATAACAATATTATAAAAGGTGACATACACAGGTTCTATTTTGATTAGTAGATATTGCTATCTGTTTGAAAATGTAATTATTACTTATATGAACACCATGGCAGATAGAGGAACATTTCTGCCCCATAAATTCCTTAATTTAGTAAGAATATTGTTTTTGCCAAAGTACTGTGCTCTGTCACACATGTATTGCATTCATATAATTGCCACAAAAACAAATAATTTTCTGTTCAATTTTGAACTTAATCAAGTTTGCAATAACATTTACAATAATAGCAGATGTTTCACTTTCAGCCGAATGAACTTGCAAAGGTTTTTCTTTTATTTCATGAATTGCATGAAAAAATTTACTGAAATTCACTTATTTTCTATCTGAAGCATTTAATGACTATGGTGTTATCCTGGGACCCTTTAACTGTTTCTGATGGTCTTTTGATCATAAAGCCAATACATTAGCCACTACCATTCATGCTTCAAATATGTTCAAGAAAATGTGGAATCAAAATAAACATTATTAATTTAGAATAACAGGCAATTTGATTTAGATGAAAATACATGTTTCATGGATTGATACGCAAACACATCTTCTGTAGCTGCTTCTGTACCATCCATCATAGTGAATTGTAAATGTCAACAAACAATTCTTGCAAGTTACACATTCATCATCTACTATCTTGAGAAATAAAAATTTGGTATTTAATTTTTCATTAAACATGCAACCTCTTTTTAGCTCATTGCTACCAGAAAGATTTACTGCAAACTTAAGAATGCATTATAAAGCAATAAAAAATACTTTTGGTGTATTATTTGCAACCAATAGAGGACAAAACTCTAGCAAGAGCTTTCAGATTCCTTTGTGTAAGCACTGCAGCAGTATGGTTTAGCCTCTATTTTCTGCATGTTTTCATCTACTCAAGCTGGCATAACAAAATACCACTGGGTGGCTTAAACAATAGAAATTTATTTCCCACAGTTCTAGAGGCTGGAAGTCTGAGATCAGAGTGCCAGCATGACTGGGTTGTGGTGAGAAGATTCGTCTAGTTTACAAACAGCCTTCTCATTGTGTCCTCACAACACACGAGAGAGAGAGAGAGAGAGAGAGAGAGAGAGAGAGAGAGAGAGAGAGAGATATCTTCATATAAGGTCATAGTCCTATTGGATTAGGGCCCCACTCTCATGACCTCATTTAAACTTAATTACCTCTTAAAGACCCTATCTCTAGATCAGGTCACTTTGGGGATCAGGGCTTCAACATGAGTTTTGGGAGGACAAATTTCAATATGTTGCATCCATGGCCTCCCCAAATTCATTTCCTTATTGCATGCAATATACATTCATTCTATCACAGTAGCCCCAAAAGTTTTAACTTAGTCCAGCAACAACTATAATAAAGTCTAAAGTCCTAAGTCTCATCAAAATATCATCTAAATTAGATATAGATGAGGTATGATTCATCATGATACATAATTCCTCTCCAGCTGTGAACCTGGGAAATCAGACAAATTATGTGCTTCAAAATACAATGGTGGGACAGGCATAGGACAAACATTCTTATTCCAAAAGGGAGAAATCAGAAGGAAAGAGTGAGGGGTCCCAAGCATGTCCAATACCTAGAAAGACAAATTTCATTAGAACTTAAGGCTCAAGAATAATCCTCTCTGGTTTGAGCCCTGGCCAGGTAGCTCAGTTGGTTAGAGCATCGTCCCAATATGCCAAGGTTGGGTTTCAATCCCTGTAAGTGCACATAGAAGAATCAACCAATGAATGCATAAATAAGTGGAATAACAAATCAGTGGCTCTCATTCTCTCTCTCTCTCTCTCTCTCTCTCTCTCTCTCTCTCTCTCTCTTTCTCTCTTCCTGTTTCTTTCTAAACTCAATCAATTAAAATTTTAAAAATTCTTCTCTGGTTTAATACTGTGTTTTCCAGGCCCACTGGGTTGGCAACATCACCTCCATAGCTCTGAGGGGTGGCTCCACACATTCAGCTCCACCCTTTGAAACCTTTGGTTTATGATGGAGTAGCAGCCCTGATGATCTCTAATGTGCCATCAGGATCATTCTTCCCTTTCTTTGAAAAATAGCACACATTTGCAGTTGAATATTTCTATGGTCCATTCCTGTCCAAGAGCCTTCCTTCATTCCATCCCACTTTCTGTGTCCCCTTTAGGAACTGGCAGTATATTTACGGACATAATCCCATTTCTATTTCTGGCTTCTCTTGAGATGGCTGATTAAGTCCATGAGTTACATCCATGATCACTTCATCAAATGGTTGCTTAGCCACACCTTTAGTGTTTTTTCAAAACAAGGTTTGTCGGTGTTGGTTTTTTTTTTTTTTTTTAGTTTCCAATAACATGTTCCTCATGCCTGTCTGAGATCTCATTAGAATAGCCCTTTACATTCATATTACTAGCATGAACCTCAAACTTTTCCAGGCTCTAACCATTATCCCATTCCAAAATTGCTTCCACATGTTTAGATATTTGTGACAGAAGCACCTCATTTTTTGATACCAAAATCTGTATTAGTCAGGGTTCTTCAGAGAAAAAAAACCAAAAGAATGAATGGATAGCTGATAGCTGATAGATGAGAGAGAGAGAGAGAGAGAGAGAGAGAGAGAGAGAGAGATAACAGAGAGATCTAGAACTAGATAAATTAGAAAGACAGGGGTGATGGGACCCAAGCAAGTCCAAAACCTAGACAGAAAAATTCTATTAGATCTTAAGACTCAAAAATAATTTTCAATAAGGCTTAAGATATATCTAGATACAGTCATTCATCAATTAATGACAAGGACATATTCTAAGAAGTGTGTTATTAGGCAACTCCGTTGTTTTGTGAACATCATAGAGTACACTTACATAAACCTAAATAGTATAGCCTATTATATACCTAGGCTATATGGTATATCTTATTGCTCCTAGGCTGCAAACCAATGTAACATGTTACTGTGCTGAATATTACAGTAATCTAATGCACTGTGCTATGATGTTATGATGGCTAAGATATCACTAGGCAATGTGAATTTTTTAGCTCCATTATAATCTTATAGGACCATCATCATATATGTGGCCTATTGTTGACTGAAATGTCATTATGAGGTACATGACCATCTATTATCTATCTATCTATCTATCTATCTATCTATCTATCTATCTATCTATCTATCATCACCCAAAGAGAGAGAAAGAGAGATATTATAATGATATGGCTCACATGATTATAGAAACTGAGAAGTTTCAAGATTTGCAGTTCATAAGGTGGAGAGCCTGGACAGCCAATGATGTAGCCACAGTCCAAGTCCAAAGGCCTCAGAAACAGGAAAATCAATGGTATCATTTCCAAGCTGACAGTGTCAAGATGCAAGAAGAGCCAATATTTTTTAGTTTGAGTTCAAAGACAGGGAAAGACTGATGTCCTAGCTCAAGCAGTAAAGCAGAAGAATTCCTCTCACTCAGCCTGTTTCTTCTATTTAGGCCTTCAATTGGCGAGATGAGTCCCACACACATTGGGGTGAATAATGCTTTATTCAGTCTACTGATTTAAATATTAATCTCGTCCAGAAATACCCTTGCAGACACATCCAGAATACTGTTTGAACAAATGTTTGGACACCCCTTGGGCCAGGCAAATTGATACTTTAAATTAACCATTATACTGCATATGTTTCATATTCACCCAGTCTATAATTCTCCATGACCCCAATTCTTTGTGACCTGAAAGCATCATTCATCCACAAGACTTAACCAGAGTCTAGGCTGAAGTATCAAGTATTTCAGAACCTAGTACTTGAACACTGATACTTAATTGTCAGTTCTTCATATGAAATTATTCTCTTACCACAAAAATTTTACACACAGTGTTCTTTCTACTTGAAAGATATCATCTCCTGCACTTTATTTGTATTATTTTAAAGCCATATAGCAAGCACATATAACAAATCAAATGGGAAAGAAGAGACCATCATATTATGGAATATCTGGTGGATTATGTTGAGGGTTTTGGAATTCTTAAGGACACTGAGACATCAATGAAAGATTTTAAGAACAGGAGTGACATAATCAGATTGACATTTTAAAGTTTAATGTACTAGTAATGTGAAGAATGAATTGGAAGGGAATTAAAGCTGATATGGCAGGACCATAAGGAAGCTCCGTTTGCCCAGGTAGCAGAGTACATTAGATTTTTACTGATGTGACAAAAATGGGGAAGGAGAGAAATGGACAGATTGGAAAGATATTTATAAGGGAGACAGTGGAAATTGTTGAATCTTCAAGAGAGAAGTATAGGCTATTTACCTATAAATTTGGATAGAGAAGAAGGAGCAGACAGCATGGAAAGAGAAAAATTAGAAGAGTATAGTGTTCTGGAAAGCAAAACGTGTGAGGATTTCAAGAAGGAGGGAAGGCTCAAATGAGGGGATAACTGCTAGAAGTAAAGCAAGCTGGGAGCAGAGAGTGACATGAATAGTCATTAGTCATACGAACAAGATAATTTTTTCATAGTTCCATGGGAACAAAGTCACATTGGAATAGGTTGAGGATGGAAAGGAAGATGAACCCAATAAATGTAGAAAATATTTTTAATTTTGGCTGTTAAGGCTATTGGAGAGAGCACGGTAACTGGAGAAAGACAGGGATATGAATATTATTTTGAATTAGAATTTACACATAGAGTTTGAACTTTCCCACCACTCTCTCCCAAGTTATATATGATGATAATTTAGAAAAAAAAAACAATACAAATTGCGAGTAATACATTTTCTTCAGGTTCTTTCTTTAAATAATATTACTCATAGGATTTTAAGGTGAAAGAGAAATATAGCTGATTCTTTAAATTAGAAAATTAGGGAGATTAACACTCAGTATAACAAACACAACTTTAAAAATAAACACACCTGGCTGAGTATAGTCATGCAGTACAATGTATGGGGCTATGAGAATTTGAGTGAGAGGCCTTTAGAATTTCCCTTACCTCAACATAAAAGTAGCTCAAAACTAGAGCCTGGTCATTTTCACGAGTGTGGAGCTGTTGCAAGCTTTAAGTTCTCAGAGTCCAGTGCTTTAAATTATAGACACATATATTATTATTTCAGATCTCCTGGATGACAACTTGTTCATTGGGTCTGACATAATTTCTATTGCTTATTGAATTATTTTTGTCTTTAGTACTTCATTTGGGAAATGTTGTAATATAAGGCACTACAGAAATTCAGGGTATCATATATGTGTTTTGTTTATAAGTATAGGTTAAGTCCAAGTTTCTTAGTAGCTCCCAAAGGACAAATTAGAGCAGGTAAGCAGCTATATCAAGTTAAAGCAATTTAATTATATTAGTTAAATCACATTAATGAAGACAGACTGCTATATTAAGTTGCATTGTAACTCATGTTAACCATTGAAGTAGTTCTTCCAGCTGAATAAAACCTAGTGTTTGTTGAATTAGCAAAAATGTGGTTTTTTGTTTGTTTGGTGTGTGTTTTTTTTGGGGGGGGGATGGGGAGTGAGATGCAAAACATTTTTTCCTACTGAAACTAATGGTAATTCTGGTTGGGCATTAAAAAAATTCAGCCTTTAACTATTATTTTCCATAAATTCACCTCAAGGAAAAACTGTTCTAAGTTATGATTTAGAAGGAATAAGAGTTTATATCACATTCAAGTCTCTTTTAAAGTGTAGTATTCTTTTTGCTATAGAGTACTTGGAGGTCAATAAATAATGTGTTCTAGTGCAGACACAATAACAAATTGCTTCCTATAAGAAAATGCTCATTTTATAATGAAGAACAGAACATTTTATTGTATTTGGAAATATACCATTTGGTAGAGCATTAAATGTTCTTCAGTCAAATTAATTTAGTCATTCAGCAAGTGTTACAAGAACATTTCATGAGTTCAGTTGCGTGCTGAAAAACTTAATTATTTCACTCATTCTAAATTTAGTGGCACTTAAAGACAGTTGATGTTTAGATAAGGGGTTAATATTCAAAATTCATAAAGAACTCATACAACTCAATACCAATAAAACAAACAATCCAATTAAAACATGGGCAGAGGACCTAAATAAACACTTCTCCAAAGAGGACATAGAGATGGTCAATAGACATATGAAAAGATGCTCACCATCACAAAGCATCCAAGAAATTAAAATTAAAACCACAATGAGATAATCACCTTATACCTCTCAAATGGCTATCAATAAATCAACAAAGAACAAGTATTGGAAAAATGTGGAGAAAAGGGAACCCTTGTGCACTATTGATGGGAATGCAGGTTGGCGCAGCCACTGTGGAAAGCAGTATGAAGTTACCTCAAAAAATTAAAAATGGCCCTAGCCAGTTTTGCTCAGGGGATAGAGCTTTGGCCCATGGACTGAAGGTGCCCAGAGTCCATTCCGATCAAGAGCATATACCTCACTTGCAGGCTCAATCCCCAGGGCACATGTGAAAGGCAACCAGTCAATGTGTCTCTCTCCTATCAATATTTTTCTCTCTCTCTCTCCCTTCTACTCTCTCTAAAAATCAATGAAAAAAAAAATCCTCAGATGAGGATTAACAACAACAAATGAAACTTCCTTATGACCCACTGATTCCACTTCTAGATATATATCATAAGAAACTCAAAACACTACTTTGAAAGAATATATGCATCCCTATGTTCTTTGCAGCATTATTTACAATAGCCATGATAATGGAAGCACCCCAAGTGCCCATCAATAGACTAGTGGGTAAAAAAGTGGTGGTACATGTATACAAGAAAATATTACTTGGCTATAAAATCAATGAAATCTTACCATTTGTGACAGCATGGATGGACCTAGAAGGTATCAGGCTAAGTGAAATAAGTCAGTCAGAGAAAGAGAAATACCATATGACTATACTAATATGTGGAATCTAAACAATCTAAATAAACAAACAAAACAAAAACAGATCCATAGATACAGAGAACAGACTGATGGTTGCCAGCGGGTATGGAAGTTGGGACACTGGGTGAAAAAGGTGAACGGATTAAGAAGTACAAATCTGTAGTTATAGAATAGTCATGCGTGCAAAGTATTGCATAGGGACATAGTCAATAATATTGTGATAACTATGTGTGGTGCCAGGTGGGTACCGGAAATACTGGGGGAACATTCTGTAAAATATATTATTGTGTAACCACTATGCTGTATACCTGAAACTAATACAAAATAATATTGAATGTAAATTGTAATTTAAAAAATTATAAAAGACAATTGATGTTTGGATCCACATAATAGTCATGTAGTATTTTTATTGGAAATCCAATAATCAAAGTCCAGGAATAATAAGTATTATGATTGCTGAGGATATTTTTAGGCTTTGTTTAATATTTATCTTTGTTTAATATTTACTTTGAGGCTTTTTGTCAATATTCACCAGTGACAATATTTAAATCTGGCCCAAACACACACTTAACTATTCATCAGTAACTTAATTCAACAAGACATTTACTGCCAGGTTGTTCTAAATAGTAAAAAATTGCCACAGATGAATTCATTCTACAATGTACTTCTTGTTGGTACTTTAGAAATATAGTACCAAGATCAGAACTCTAACTGATATTTCCTTAGCCAGAGAAAGAAGTTAATAATGGTGTTAGTTTGTAGATGAAATTACTATGTTTTACTTAGAGTTTGCTTCAGCCTTTATAATGATTTTGGATATTCTTTCCGTAATACTGTGTAATACTGAAATGGACGAGAGAGAGAGAGAGAGAGAGAGATACCCAGTCAATTAATTGATATTATAATGGGTTCACTTTTAATTCTCCATATGTTGCATTAAAAGGGCAAGGCTCTCAGGTATTTTAATTAAAAAATGAGCATATATATGGAAACCTTCCATCCCCAAACTTTAAAGTTGTTTATTAATTTCATGTTAAGGATTACCCTTTATTTCAGAAGATAAACTTGGTTAATCACTCTGGCAAGTGAATATCATAAGTAATAGGTTGTGGAGGGGCAATGCATCTCCTGAAATGACTTTCTCTGCAGACACCTACCCTTTACTTGACTCTATATCCTTACCTCTCTTACTCCCACAAGTAAAAAAAAAATTCAAAAAGGTCATTTCCAAATCAAATTCTTTACTAGGGCCTCCAAGTCAGATAAGTCACATTTCATGAAGACATCTCCAGGTGTCTGTACCTCTGAGTTGACAAGGGAGAATCCATTCCTCCTCAAAGGGATGCAGTTTAATGGGCCAGAATCTCAGGGTACCCGCAACACCTTTGTTTAAAATGTGTACTTTTATACTTAGCAAGGAAATGCTTTTGCTTTACTTATATAAAGGTGCTTATTTTCAAAACATGGAGGGGAGGGGGAAATACATAACCAGAGGAAGTAGGATTCTTTGTTATAACCCATTTATTTTAATTATCACTCAACAGTTAAATTATTTTAAATGTAAAATAAATTAATTGAATTGCTATTTAACCCTCCAGCTACCAGATTACAAATCTTTTGAGGACAGGAATCTGTTTATTATTGTAGCTACAGTGCCTAGCTCGGGAGTGTCAAGCAAAAATGCTTCATAAATGAGTGCATTCTCTTCATAAGTCTTATTATACATATATCAATATAAGGTTTTTCAAGGGGCATTTCGGTTAACTTTATTCATAGTGACAACAATGCTCGAGGTAATTATTCTATCAACTGAAATTTTACCTGAAGAGTTGAGAGGGAATATATCATGATACTCATAGGGTAATTATTATCATTGATGAACCCACAAGAGATGGCAGTGTGGACATTTGAAGAGTGAGTATTTAATATTGGAATGACTGATTTCTAATCCTGCTTCAGGGTTTAATTAACTATGTGACATAAAACAAAATTGATAAAGTTTTTTGACCTCATGTTTTTCATCTTTAGGTTAAGTATGATAATCACTACTTTACAGAGTTGCAAAGATTAAGTCAGAAGAAGCATGTAAAACTGAGCATCTGGTAAGAAGGGTGCCATTTAGTTAGTACACAAAAAGTGATTATTTTGAGCTGATTAATATAGTTCCAGAAAATAGTTTGAAAAAGAATTTCTGAACGTAAGTTGATTCTTGATTTGGCATAAATTGTCAAGTGAATTTGAAGTAATAGAAAATCTTAACTTCAAATTTTTGGTTAATTGTTACAAATATCTGCAATATATTTCTAGTAATTACCTTTTATTTTTTAAAACTATTTTTATTGATTTCAGATGCATATGTCCAGCATTACTACATGATGTCACTTTTCCAAAGTGGTTATATCAATATATTATCTTTCTAACTTTAGCAATTTCTCTCTGTGCATAGTAGTACCTTATGCTTTTCTTTTGCACTTCCCTAATGACAGATAAGGTTATGTTCCTTTGATATGTTTATCGGCTCTTTGGATAAACTGGTCAAATGCTTATTCACTCTTGCTCATACTTATCTTTTTTTATTTGTTATTAATTTGTGGGATTTCTTTATGTATTTTGGGTTTGAGCCTTTTGTTGGTTATAGATGTAGGAAATATCATCTCCCACTATTTGGCTTGTTTATTCATGCTCATAATGGTGTGTACAAATGAATAAAACATCATTAATTATAAAGTCCAATATATTTTTTCTTCTTTCTGGTTAGTGTTATTTTTAAACTGATTATGCTTCCTGAAGAGTTCCATTTCCACTTAGTAACTAGGAAGCTTCAAGATAACATTGCATCCATCCTAACAAAAAGAGAAAGTTGAATAATTTATAAAAATCATACATTTTCTTGAACCCGCTGGAGATCTGAGGCTGCAAATCAAGCAAGTGAACTTAATTTCAGAGTGACAAGCCTCTTTGAGGGAAATCAGGAAACCCAAACTGTTTCCAGTTTGACACAGCACCAGAGGAAAGCAAGTAAGAAGAAGTCATCTGGAACTTTAGCAAATTTCTAAGTGTTGAACATGAACTCACATGTCATTTTAGAGCATCTGGGAGCCCAGACAGAAAGGGAGTTTGCATTCACTCACTGGCTCTTTTCCATGAGTCTCCACTGGGAGCTTACAGGAAAGAGGTGAGAAATCGCTGCTACTAGGGGACAAGTGTGAAACATTGCCACTTCCCTAGACTACTCACTCACATAGGAAGCTAACGCAGTAAGCCGCTAGGGGCGGGACAGCAATCCCTCTGGCACCCAAGGACACCAAGGTAAAGGGAAGAAGTGAAGCCACCCTGCCCCAGGTAGAGGTGTGGGAAGAGCCTAGGATCAACAGTGGTCTGCCATGGGGGGAGGGGCAAAGAGTAAATGGAGACCCTTCCCATGATGCAGGGGTGCAGGCACTACTACAGGCCTCACACTAAACACAGAATATAAGAGAAACATACAAAAGTGAATTGTATTTCTATACACTAGCAATAAGTACTTGGATACTGAAATTAAAAATATCATTTACAATTATTTAAAAAGAAATGGGATACTTAGGTGTAAATCTAGCAAAACAAAATGTACAGTATCTATATGCTGAAAACTATAAAATTCTGATAAAAATAAATCAAATATCTAAATAAATAGATAGATATGGCATAGTCATGGTTTGGAAGACTCAACATACTGAAGATGTTCATTCTCTCACATCGATATACAGTCACATGTCCTTAACGACAGAGATGTCTTCTGAGAAAAGTGCCATTAGGCAATTTTGTCCCTGTGCAAAGGCTTAGGGGCTATGATATGTAAAACTACATGAGATTAAATTAAGTGCAGTAGCCCTAACTGGTTTGGCTCAGTGGATAGAGCGTTGGCCTGGGGACTGAAGGGTCCCAGGTTCGATTCTGGTCAAGGGCATGTACCTTGGTTGTGGGCACATCCCCAGTAGGGGGTGTGCAGGAGGCAGCTGATCAATGTTTCTCTCTCATCGATGTTTCT
>NW_005355393.1:58122-74510 GCF_000412655.1 Myotis brandtii | reverse complement strand
CTAACTCTCTAACTCTCTATCCCTCTCCCTTCCTCTCTGTAAAAAATCAATAAAATTAATTAATTATTTTTTAAAAAAATGATTAATTGATTAATTAAGTACAGTAAAAAAGATGCAATCCAGAAACACAGGGGCAAGGGCTGTGGGGGGAGATGGAAGAGGGTATAGGGGGAATAAACAGTGATAGAAAAAAAATAAAATAAAATGAAGGAAAATAGAGACACAGTAAGTACAGATGTATGAGGCTGCTGTTGACATAACACAGCATACTGTTTTACACCAATTTTTTAAATAACTAGAAAGAGTACACTCTAACATAATGATAGAAAGTATAGTACAGTAAATAAATAAATAGTAGCATAGTCACTTATTATCAAGTATTATGTACTGTACCTAATTGCATGTGCTATACTTATATAGACTGCCAGTGTGGTAGGTTTACTTACACTAGTATCACCACAAACATGTTAGCAATGTGTTATGCTACAACATTATGATGCCTACAATGTCACCAAGTGATAAGAATTTTCAGCTCTTATACAATAAAGATCTAATATGCAAATGGTCATCACGCCCGCACACCATCACGCTGTTTAACAGCTCAGACACTCAACACTGGGGAGAGAGGAATGGGGGCCAGCCAGGCTGCGGCCCAGGAGAGGGACATGCTGCATGCCCTGCGGTCCTGGGCACCAGTGCCTGCAGCTGTGGCCCAGGAGAGGGATAAGCCGCCTGCCCCACTGTCCTGGGTGCCTCCAGCTGTGGCCCGGGTGAAGCTGCCTGCCCACGATCCCCTGCATCTGTGGCTGGCCCAGGGTGAAGCTGGCCTGGGTCCTGGGTGCCTGCGGCTGGCCAGAGGAAGAGAAGCCTAGGTCCCAGGTGCCTGCGACTGGCCAGAGGAGGGAATTCTGGGTCCTGGGTGCAGGGCGAGGCAGAGGTGGTTAGGGGTGATCAGGCCAGCAGGGGAGCATTTAGGGGCAATCAGGCCAGTATGGGAGCAGTTAGGGGCAATCAGGCAGGGAGGCAGGGGGTGGTTAGGGGCGATCAGGCAGGTGAGCGGTTAGGAGCCAGCGGTCCCAGATTGCAAGAGGCAGTTGGACATCCCCTGAGGGGTCCCAGATTGGATAGAGGGCAGGCCGGCTCAGCCCCCCACCTCCTGTGCATGAATTTCATGCACTGGGCCTCTAGTAATCTTATAAAACCACTGTTGTGTACGTGGACCATTGTTGACAGAAATATTGCTTGTGGTGCATGACTATACACATAGAATACAATTACTATCCAAATTTCATTCATAGATATAGAGAAGATTATGTTAAAATTTATATGGGATGGCAAAGGAACTAGCTGAAACATTTTTTTTTTGAAAAAAAAGATTAAAATGGGAGGAATCAGTCTATCCATCAACTGAATTGCTACCATAATCAAGAAAGTGCAGCCCTAGCTGGTTTGGCTCAGTGGATGGAGCATTGGCCTGTAGACTGAAGGGTCCCGGGTTCAATTCTGATCAAGGGCACATTTCTGGGTTGCAGGATTGGTCTCCAGTAAGGGCCCTGCAGGAGGCAGGTGATCAATGATTTTCTCTTATCATTAATGTTTCTATCTCTCTCTACCTCTCCCTTACTCTCTGAAATCAGTAAAAATATATTTTTTAAAAAGGAGAGTGAATTTTACCCAAAGGTATAGAAACCAAGATCAATGGAATAGAATTGAGAATCCAAAATAGAGCAACATAAATATGCCCAACTCATTATTAAAAGAGACTCAAAAACAATTAAATGGAGGAAAGATAATTTTTTCAACAAATAGTTCTTTAGCAATTGGATATCATATGTATATTTTTAAATCAACCTTAACCTAAATCTTACATGCTTAAATATAAAACTTTTAGAAAAAACAAAACAAAACAAACAAACAAAACAACAACAGAAAATCTAAGGGATTTAAGAATAGACCCCAAAAAAAGAGTTATTAGATTTGACAGCAAAAGTATTAACTATAAAATAAAATAAAAATTGATAAAGTAGACTTTAGCAAAATTAATAATGTTTTCTCTGTGAAAAAAATCTTGAGAATATTAAAAAACAAGCTATAGATTGAGAAAAAATATTTGCAAGCCACATATTCAATTAAGGACTAATATATAGAATATATAGGAAACTCAATAATAAAATAAATAATCCAATTAGAAAATGGGTAAAAGACATGGAAAGAAATTTTAGCAAGAAGGATATATAGATGACAAGTACATAAAAAGATGTTCCATATCATTAGACATTAAGGAAAAGCAGATTAAGGCCACAGTGAGATAGCACTGCATATTGTTAAATAAAATATAAAAATAGTAACACCATCAAGTGCTGGTCAGGATGCAGAGAAACTGGATCATACATGCATTGCTGGTGGGAATGTCAAATATAACTGCTATTCTTTAAAAAAAATGTAGACATGCTACCACACAACCCAGCAATTGCTCTCCTGGGAATTTATCCCAGAGAAATGAAAAACTTATGTTTACACAAAAACCTGTGCACAAATGTTTATGGCAGCTTTATTCATAATAGCATCAAACTAGAAACAACACAGATGTCCTTCAATGGGTGAATGGTTAAATAAACTATGATACATCCATCCTGTGGATTACTACTCAGCAGTAAAAAGAAATGATCTATTGATTAATGCAACAACCTATATGAATCTCCTGGGAATTATGCTGATTGTAAAAAAAGCAGTCCCCAAATATTGCATGCTGTATGTTTTCATTTATATAACATTCTTAAAATGACAACATTACCAAAATGGAGAACAGTTTAGTGGTTGCCAGGGTTTAAGAAGGGATTGGGAGTAGGAAGGAAGAAGATCTATAATAATAAAAGCATAATATGCTAATTAAACCGGATGACCTTTCGGACGAAGCTGGGGCTGCGAGGGAAGTCCGGGTCCCGGGTGCCAGAGGGAAGCTGGTGCCGGCATCTGGGGGAAGGAAAGCCTACTCTTGCATGAATTTCATGCATCAGGCCTCTAGTGTGACTATAAAAGGGAAACATGAGGGATCCTTGTGATCAAAATGTTGTGCCTACTAAATGCATTAATGTCAATATCCTGGTTGTGTTATTATAAGTTTTTATCATTGGAGGAAACTGAGCTAAGAGTGCACATGATCTCTCTGTATTATTTATTTTTTATTACAGCATGTGAATTATCTCAAAATAAAAAGTTTAAGAAGTATATGGGGAGAGAGCAAAACAGGACTTAATAGCTTTTGAACTAACAGCTATTTCTACTTACATTTTGTACTATATGACAAAATGGTATTTTGTTACTAAAAAGCATTAAAAATAAAATCCATATAATTTTAGCTTCTTTAAATGTCTAGTATATAGAAGATGGTGGTTTCTATTTTGAGCTGGCCATTTAAGTGGTATGGTGCCAAGTTCTTGGGACTGCATTTAAGATGAATTTAAAAGAAATTCAAAGCCAAGATACAGGATGAGGAAGACACTAGAAACCATGTCATACATGAAATAATGAGATAAATTGACAGTGTTGACCCACAAAAGAGAAGTTGGTGGACAGGAGACTGTACTCTTTAATCGTCTGAAGAATACCCTATGGAAGAATTAGATTTCTCTGTAAAACCCTAAGGAATAAAAATAAGACCAAATAAGAAGGCAAAATAAGAGCTATTTCAGTTTGATTACTGGGAGCTGAAGGGTGGAGAAAATGGGGAGATGTTGGTCAGAGTACAGACTTTCAGTTTTAATCTAATGTATAGCATGGTAATTATAGTTTATAATACTGTATTAAATACTTGAAAATTGTGAGAGAGTTGATCTTAAAGGTTCTCACCACAAAAAAGAAATGGTAATTATGTGACATGATGGAAGTAGTAGTGAACTCTATGGTGGTCATCATTCTGCAATATATAAGTGTATCAAGTCAACATGTTGTGCATCTTAAACTTACACAACGTTATATGTCAATTACATTTCAGTAAAGCTGGGGGGATGTGTGGCCCTTAGCTGGAGTGAGAGGGAATCTTCTAAAATTTATGTAAAGTAGCCCCTACTGTAACATTATCTTTGTGACTATGAGGAGTCAAACAAACATGGGTTGTAATAGCCAGCGGGAGTGTGGGTGTGTTCAACTTCCCAAATACATTGGCTTTACTTGGTGTAGAGTTATCTCCACCAGTGTTTCTTCAGGGTAGCCATTCTTCAGTGGGCCATCAGTTTAGCAAAGTATCTACTGGTTCAGCTCGAGGCAGTGTCACTCAGAGTCCAGAATGACAGGGTAACTTCGGTGCAGCTTATGTCCCTGAGGAAGGTGGGCCTGCACCAGAGGCCTGACCTATAGCTGTGACAAAATACACTCCCCTGCTCTCTCCTCTACCTCAAAGGCTCACATGAAGAGATAGTGTATGTCAGGCACATAGCAGAGTGTCTAGATTCACAGCAAGTGTGCAATAGATAGTGTTACTTTCCTTCCCTTTTAAACTTGTTGATAGGTGTTAGGTATGCTATGGAGGGGATCCAACCATGTAATGGACAGTTGAACTGAATGAGTGGCCTCTAGGACTCTTATCCCAAAGACAACTTCTGCTGAAGAAAATCTATGAGAGAGCAGGGCAGGGGGTGGGGGGAAGTGAGACTGGTAAACTTTTCCTAGGAAAATCAAGCTGCTAATAGGATCAGTAGTCCGTTTATCACTATTTAAGTGCATAATTGATCCTCTTAACTTCCTAAACAATAGCCCATGTGCAGAAGGCCATCATCCCCAACTCTGTGCCATATTCCATAACCAGGTCCTTAAAGCAGCTCTGCTTTCCCCACAAAGTCCACTTGGCAGGATAACATTAGCTTCTGTTCTATCTCTGTCTCTGCATGGCAGACACTATTCCACCTCTCCATCCTTTTTTCTTTCCCTTATTTTTTAAATTGAATTTATTGGAGTGATATCTATATATATAAAAGCCTAAGTGACTGGTCAACCGGTCACTATGATGCACACTGACCACCAGGGGACAAACACTCAATGCAGGAACTGCCCCCTGGTGGTCAGTGTGCTCCCACAGTGGGAGCACCACTCAGCTGACTGAAAAGTGCCAGACAAACCTCTCCCGGGACACTCCCCCTGCACACCCCTCCCCCATCCAGACCAGGACCTGGATTGGGACTGGCATCAGGACTGACTGGGCGTGAGCCTGTGGCTGCTTCTCAGTCACAGGCGCGTGGATACCGCAGTGGAGAGGCAGCAAGCCTACCAAGCAGCAGCAGCCCGCAGCAGGGCCAGGATGAGCGGGAGCAGCACAGTGCCCAGCCCAGGCTCAGGCTCCTCCCCAGCCACCTGTTGCTTCATGCACTACTACATCCCTCGGGAGATGTTGGATGCCGGTTTCAGCCTGATCCCCGCAGACCATATCGAGGGACCCCACTGGTGCATGAATCCATGCACCGGGCCTCTAGTTATTTAATAAAATGATATATTTCAAGTGTACATTTCTATGACACATCATCTGTATATTGCATTGTGTGCCCACCACCCCAAGTCAAATCTCCTTCCATCACCATATATTTGACACACTTTACTCCCCCCACCCCCTTATATCTGATTACCAACAGTATGTTTGGTATGAGTTTGTTTGTTTTTCTTCTTTGTTTATTTGTTGATTTCAGTTTTATATCTGTCTTATTTCACTTAGCATCGTATTTTCAAGATCCAACCTTATTGTCCCCCCAGATGTTCTTATGGAAACATATTGGTGTAGCCAGTGTGATATTAAAAGTATCTATCAGCAGCATGGTATGGCACCAGATGATCAGAATAGATGTAAACACTGGGACAGTCTTGGAGTTCCCCTTCCCTTTGGCATTAACCCTTTAATTGCTGGATCATGGAGCAGCATTGTATAGGGGCTAGGCAGGATGGAATGGCACTTGAGAGCTCAAGGAAAAAGCTGTAAATCAGCCAATGTAAATTATTAACAATCTGTATGTTCATCGTGATAATGGAATATCATCCCTAGTCTGTGAGTAAGGGTGGTGAGTAAGGGGCAAAGATGTATGAAAGAGGGGATTGGTGAAGATAGGAAGTATTATCAGAAGGAAAAAAAAGTCTATGTAAGAAAGGTCCAAACCTGTAGAGAATGTTTATAAAAGTTTAGTTTAGTTGAGCCAAACTGACAACATATTTTGAGGAGCCAGATCTCAAATGCTCTGGAGAATAACAGTTTTAGAGCTTTAGTTATGCATTTGAAATTAAGGAGGGAATGTAAGGAAAATTACATGGAGGTAGAAGAAAGCAAGGCTGGAACTGAATTACAGGATAGTTAACAAGATACGTGCTCTCTTGAGGATTGTTATGGTTTATTTAAAAGGTGTGTTGACCTAGATGTACAGAATAAATGAACAGGGCTTACTTAAGGGAAAGATAAACCTTTTACTAAAGCAGCTTATATGTTTGAGGCATGACTGCCCACCATAACCTGCCCAGTTTGGAATTTATAATCAGATCACCCTATGAGAGTACTTTCCATAGAAGTCCTTTCTTTGTCCAAATATACATATATTTATCATCCATGGTAAATCTTTATGTCACTAAGTCTTAATTTCCTCCTCTATAAATAGAAGGAGTGAGGCTAAGCCACTAAATTAATAATAAGTGTTAAACACAAAAAGGGACAAAAGATGAAAAATAATGAATTGCAGGTAAAATTATAGCGAAGAAAATATTGTTGAATGTAAGTTATTTCTTAGTTTTGTAAATTTTTAGTTATTTTATCATAGCTTATATTTGCACTTATTAGGCTGAATATATGTCATGACTAAAGTCTATTATTATTCATTGGTATAGCAGGATGAAAGTAAATTAATTCTTTCAACTAAATGGTTTATTTGACAAATGCTTGGTATTCTCATTAGAAATAATTAACATTCAAAGGTAAGGTTAAGGAAAAAAAATCAATAAGCCCTAGGATAAATAAAAGTGAAAAGCACAATGTACCACTTTACAATCTTCAAATAGAATTTTGCAGCTTAAAAAATCAGTTCAAGTCTGTTAACATTGGTTACTGCTTGGTACTAGGCTTATGGACATTTTTGTTCTTTATTCTCTTTGAACTTTTCCTACAAGGAATATGCATTAATTTTATGATCAGAACAATAAAAAATTTATTGAAAATAATTGGAAAACTAGTAAGTAGAAGACAGAAGAATAAGAATAATCTGATGATCTCTGGTGGCCTTAGGTCTTTGTTGGGTGGTAATACATTGAATATATATAAGGAATCAAAGTGATTTGAACTTTATTTTGTTAGCATGAATACATTTATATAACAGAGGAAAATAAGCCATGCATTTGCATTTTGAAGATGAATTCTTTGAGGAGATAAGTTTTTAAAAGGAGATTTCCATAACCAATTAACTAATTTGCATTAAAACACTCATAATAAAAGTGTTTTGTTTTTTTAACTTACAAAGAGCCAGCATTGTTTCTTTTGATGGATAAATGTCTTTGAAGATCCATTCACAGAGATCACTTAGTTCAACTTGATTAAGCCCATACCCTTTGCTTACTTATGGAAACTGAGGGCATGGGCATATTTCCAACTCAGACCTTGATGGTCTGAGCACATGTGGCAAGAAGGGAAACCCTGGCCCAATTTTCACAGGTGGCTGCAGCAGAGAATCCTGAGACCCATCTTGCTTTCAAATGTGCAACAAGGCAAAAGGCTGAAGTTTACATGTTCCTGCATACATTTTTCTAATGAGCTATATCAGTGATGGCGAACCTATGACACGCGTGTCAGAGGTGACACGCGGACTCATTTTTTTGGTTGATTTTTCTTTGTTAAATGGCATTTAAATATATAAAATAAATATCAAAAATATGTCTTTGTTTTACTATGGTTGCAAAGATAAAAAAATTTCTATATGTGACACGGCACCAGAGTTAAGTTAGGGTTTTTCAAAATGCTGACATGCCGAGCTCAAAAGGTTCGCCATCACTGAGCTATATCATATAATAGTAAGTATAAATAGGAAAACAGGCTCTCAGATAAGTTAAATGATTTATTCAAGCTCACTATTTAGCTAGTATAAGTAAAAAAGCTACATTTAGATATCACAGCTCTATATTTCCACTGGATATTGAGCTCTAAAGCAAACTTGGTTTTATAGAGGTGATTAAGGTCACCAGAGAGATGACAAGTTTCTTTAGATTGCCTTAGTTTGTGAATTACAGGTGACCAGGCAAGCACTCAAATATCACTTGTTTTGACATAATGGGAATTAAAATGCAATCCAAGGTGAATATAAGAAATATGCCTCCAGGAAACAAAACAAATAAAAGTCTCTCTAAAAAAAAAAATAAAACCCTAAAAGTCCAAAGTGACAGAACATAACAATTAATTCTTGCATTACTTTCAGGAAAGAAAAACAATAGGTTCTAAAGAAAACAAGATTTTTTTTTTTAAAAAAAAGGTTAGTTTTAATTTAGCTCATGGAGCAAAATACTTAACATATATATTTAGAAGGATTCCTTCCCTGTGGCTGATATTGACAGTTCAAAGGTTTTTATCCAGCATCCTCTGCAATACCAAGAAAACCACCAAGCATGTGTTCTACTGTTTCTGTTCTCCCCCAGCCCCCCATTTATTTGTTGTTTATTTACATTTCTCCCTATCACATTGTGATTCAAATCCTCTCATGTCAGAATCTGTGCCTCAGGACTTGGAAAAACTATAGCTTGGAGAACACACACCATTGAGATGAGGAATGGTGTACTGGTTTCACACAATGAAGAGATGTCATCTAAGAGGTCAAGAGGATGCTAGCATGTGGACACGTGGGCAGGAGCAGGGGGGTTTGAAGTAGACATCCTGTGAAAATTCAGGAAGCATTCAACAGCTCATAGCAGGATTGTGCCTTGGGGGCTGAACACCAGTTTTGGTGAAAGAGATAAAAAGGGATGGAATGATCAATATAGGCTAGAAACTAGGTTACTAAGTAAGAAATTAGACTGAATACAATAAGACAAGCACCCAGTGATGAAATCTGGCACACAAGGCTGAAAGCTACATTTAAGATGGCTCACCCCTTCCCATATGTCCTTAGACAGTAACTCATATGGCAGAGAGAATTCTTTTTGTGCTTTTATAATTACCAGTTTTAATTGCTAATTTGTAAAATATCTTCCACTTCTTACATATTGTACTTTATCTTTGAATAAAAAATATTTAATCCCACTAAAAGGAGTTTTTAGGTGTGAAATAGGCAGGTTTAGGAAATTTTAGAAATTAAGGGGTCCATGGAAAAAGCACAGGGCTACAGAGCTGCAAAGGGTACATTTCCAGGAGATAAGGGAGCTGGGAGTGGCAGAAGGTTCATTTCCATAAGATAAGGGAGCTGGGAGTAGCAGAATGGTACACATTTACAGAGTAAAGGGAAGGCAGCCCCTCAGTCAGAGAGGGAGGAAGAAAGCCCAGAGGGAATAGGAAGCAATAAGGGAGAAGAAGGAGGGAACCTCAAGTACTTCCTGAGGTAGCTCTGGAGTTGCTATAGTAACCAATCTAAGGGGGATAGTGACCAATCAGAGGGGATATCAAGGCACAAAGATCTGCAGCCTTTATAACACAAGGAAAAGGAACTTAGAGGGACTCTTTCCCCCTCCCCACGTGTGAGTCTGTGCTTATTTCTCAATAAATGTCCACCTTTTGCTATACCATTTTTCATCTGTGGTTCATTTGACTCCACCGGACAAAGAACCCCGGAAACTGTCCTGCCCAGAGGAACACCATGCATTCCAGTCCAATTTTCCCATATCACCTTCAACAATATTCCTTACTCAATCCTAGGAAAAACATGTACAGAGATGCACACAGGCACACACACACACACACACACACACACACACACATATATGTGTGTGTTTTAAATATATTTTATTGATTTCAGAGAGGAAGGGAGAGGGAGAGAGAGATAGAAACATCAATGATGAGAGAGAATCATTGATTGGCTGCCTCCTGGGGATTGAGCCCCCAACCCAGGCATGTGCCCTCTACCAGAACCAAACCCGGGACCCTTCAGTCCACAGGCTGACACTCTATCCACTGAGCCAAACCAGCTAGGACCGTGGTCGGCAAACTGTGGCTCACGAACCACATGTGGCTCTTTGGCCCCTTGAGTGTGGCTCTTCCACAAAATACTACGTGCAGGCACGCACATACAGTGCGATTGAAACTTCGTGGCCCATGCGCAGAAGTCCGTATTTTGTGGAAGAGCTGGTATTTTGTGGAAGTGCCACACTCAAGGGGCCAAAGAGCCACATGTGGCTTGCGAGCCGTGGTTTGCCAAACTGCAGTTTGCCGACCACTGAGCTAGGACAAGGCATGCATATTTTAATGTCATTGAAAACTGCAACAATTTTCTCCTTTACAATAGAAAACTTTTGCTTTGGGATTAACCTTATTAACCTTTATCCCCAATGAAAGAGCTAGCATCATACTTTTCTATTTCTGCTTTACAAAATAAACATAAAATATGTATTCTAATTTTGGTTAGATATGTATATAATGATCAGTTGAAACAAATCATATTGTTGTGGCAAATGGCCCAGGAGAATGACAGCCAGCACCCAGAGGAATCAGGAAAGTAAACCTTTATTAAGCAGCGCTGCTAGTCTAGGGGACTCTGATCCAAAGCCTCAACTGACAATGTGGGGAGGTTTTGAGATATATATATATCTTCTGTGGCTGGCCCCTCGGGGTGGGCTTTGCAGCTCCACCCAAGTCAGTTAGAATGGGGAAGATTACTGTTTAACTAGATACTGACTGGACTAGGCTATAAGCCCCCAAAGTTGCCCCCTTATTTTCCTTCTCAATATCAAGCTTGACAATTTCTTTAAAAAATATCCCAATGCAATCTAATTACTTTATGGTGGAAAATATCAACATACCCTTTCCTAATTTAATACCTAATATTGCATGGATAGTCCTTTTTGGAATCACTGCTTTTGAAACTGGAATTAATTTAACACAATTTCATAAAGTTCCCTTGTACTCTTTTTAAATATGATCATATTGTAGATAAAAATTGATAGACCATTTTTATAGGGCCTCCTGTACTTGTGGTGATTTAAGTGGTATATATGTTGCCTAATAACCCCAGTTTAATTTAATATAAATTGTTAAAGAAAGCCTTTATTGCTTCTCTTCATGATTCCTATATTATTACTAGTACTAAGATTTAAAAATGACTATGATTCTCATCACTACTGCCAAATTGATTTTTTCAAATTTATTTTTTCCACATCTAAGTGATTCATAACCATCTCTCCAATGAGCCATTTATTGCTATTCTCATCATGAGAAAGAAATATAAATCCCCATTTTATGGGTTAGTAAGCTGGCCACTCTTTAAATTAGTAATGTCAGTGCCAAACTGAACTCTTTCTATTTTGAGGTATTATCACTATATCTTAAGCTTTTGAAATATTTTCAACTGATTTGGTAACCTAAGAACTTGTGGGAAGTTCATTCAATCTGTAAATTCATGGGGGAGACTCTGCATTACATGTGAATAGACACTTTGTTTTGCTCACTGCAGTAGCCCCCTCAACAAGGAACTATTGCTGGCACAGAGAAGGCACTCAATAAATGTATGTTGAGTAAAACAGTAAACCTGAATACTAAATTATCTACATTATTTTAGAGGTTTTCTTTTTTATGAGAGCAATGAAAGTATTAGAATAAGAATAAATAACAAATGCCCAAAAAACATTTTATTGCAAAGCAAAGATTTGTTACTTCTCTATCCTAAGACACACCTATAAAATCTGGCTTAATATTTAATAACTCAAACATAGAGTTAGATACAGTTGCATCAGTCAGATTCACTTGCAGAGAACAGAATTCACTCTACCAAGCTTAAATGAGGGATTTATAATAGTATATTTAACAACTAAAGAATTGTTAGGAGGGCTAAAGGAACAGACTTTAGACCTAGACTTCAGGAAGAACACAAACTGGGCTGCCATGGAAATGTTTCCTTGATTTAAGAAGCTGTAGCATCAGAAAATTGCCAGTGAGATGGGGAAGGTGGTGATTATGGTTGACATAATGTAAGTAAACAAAGTTGATATCTCTGACCCTGCCTCTTTTCCAATCCACATGGCTTGGTACTCAAGACTCACAGAGCTACATCTGATTGGTGGAATCTAAAGTGCATTAAGATTGCTAGCTTCAAGTGATTCTGGAAAATCTAATTTTAGCATTCCAGCCTCAAAACTATATAAAGGCACCCAATTTACTATAAAATGGCTTAGAATTATCCCAAAACATGATGCTCCACTGAATTCAGTATTTTAAATCCTTTCCAATAAATAAGAAGCTCAAACAATATGGCATCAAGCATTAGACCAATCCAAGTTTATTGGATATGTAAGGTCTGACTAGTTTCCTTATCACCTACCAGTCACACATAACATGGTGAAACCAAGCCCCTAAAACAGAATGCCACAAAAACTTGGAAAGCCATATTTAATGCAACGTCACTCTAAGATTAGACATTTTTCCCAATTAACAGTTTCAAAGCATAGAAAACAATAATGTAGCTAAAATGGAAGTTTGAACAGAGCAGTAGAAAAAAAATGCCATGAAAAAGAATAATTTCAGAAGATGAAGCACAGCTTTCAGTCAGTGGAAACTGCAGCAGCTGGCAGACCAGGCTGGCTCCAGAACACATTAAGCTATATGACTGGTAATTTTTTCAGCCTCTCTGTGCCTCAGTTTCCTCATCAGTAAAGTAGGGTAAATAAAAGAATATCATATTGAGTTTTCTGAGGGTGAATTGGGTTAGAGTTGTGCCTGGAACATATTAAATACACAATAAATGTCAGCTATTATAATTAGTCAGTTAACAAATAAATCAAAATTTTATCTAATGCCTACTTTCAGCCCTAGGGCCTGCAATGCATGCATGACAAAATAAGTCGCAAGCCCAACTTTCAAGGTACTTAGAGTCTAATGTAGAATAGCCATCGATACAAGGTTAGAAAGTATTGTATGCAAATAGCAAAAATAGCAGAGAGATAATTTTATTTATTTTTTTAGTGAAAGATTTATTAAGACTGGAAAGTCTCATAGACAGAAGCAGCCTTGACAAATAGAAACTGCCAGCATTAAACAAATGATAATCACTAGAGCAGCATGGGAAACACTGCTGGGCTCATTTGATCTTTCCAGTGAAGGTAATACCTAAAAATAAAAACCACCACAAGCCAAAATGTCTTCTAGGACTCAGAGGAAATATGAGTATAGATTAAATGAATCAACCTTCTCAGTTATTTTTATGATATTTTTCTATAAACAAATAACATGAGTAATTAGGCATGCATTTGGATGCTCTTAGCATTTTGGTGATAAAGGATGAATTGACAAAATTTGTGTGATAAATATATCAAAACAAGTTGCTTCCAAAAGTAAATTCAAAGTCGGCTGCCTACATGGTATAGAACTAAAGGTGACTGTAGCAAATGTTATCATAGGTACATTCAAAGATGCATAACTATGGCAACTTGAAACTGGCAAGAAAGAGTCTAATTTATGAGGAATTTTATATTTCTGTAAAAGTGTTAGAAAAATATCCTTTTAAAACTTAACAATTTTCTGAAGAGGATATGTAAGACAGTTCTTCCCAAATATTCTTAGGATGAAAGGACTCATTTATTTTCATATAGTCTGGTGGTTGCTTCACACACACAAAATATTATTTTACTAGAGGCCTAATGCATGAAATTCGTGCAAGAGTAGACCTTCCTTCCCCCCGCTGCCGGCACCAGCTTCCCTCTGGCACCCTGGACCCAGGCTTCCCTCTGGCCCCGGTTTCTTCCAGAAAAACCTCTGGAATGACGTCCAATCTAATTAGTATATTATCCCTTTATTATTATAGAATAGGGGCCCAGTGCACAAAATTTGTGCACAGGGGTGGGGGTGGTCCCCTCAGCCCAGCCTGCACCCTCTCCAATCCACGACCCCTCAGGGGATGTCTGACTCCTGGTTAAGGCCTGATCCCAGGGACAGGCAGTCGGACATCCCTCTCACAATCCTGGACTGCTGGCTCCTAATCGCTCACCTGCCTGCTGGCCAGGTTGCCTCCAACTGCCCCCTCCCTGCCAGCCTGGTTGCTCCTAACTGGCCCCCTCGCCGGCATGGTTACCCCTTACTGCCCCCCCTGCTGGCTTGGTCCCACTAACTGCCCTCCCCGCCAGCCTGGTCACCCCCAACTGCACCCCTGCTGGCCTAGTTACCCCTCAAAGCCCCCCTTTTCACCCGCCCCCCTGGTGGCCTGGTCGCCCCCAACTGCACCCCCCCACCAGACTGGTCACCCCTAACTGCCCCCTCCACCGGCCTGGTTGCTTCTAACTGACCCCCTGCTGGCCTGGTCACCCCCAACTACTTCCCCCACCAGCCTGGTTACCCCTCACGGCACCCCCGCCGGCCTGGTCGCCCCACACAGCCTGCTGTTCAGTCATTTGGTCATCCCTCACTAACCCCTCTGCCGACCTGGTCATAGGCAGCCATCTTGTGAGGGTGTGTTAATTTGCATATTACCTCTTTATTCTATAGGATGATTATTTAATAGTTTAACAGAAGTTCTTGATTTGGTTCCCAAACTTCTGATTTCTCAAATTTAAGGGAAACAGTATACTCAACATACATTTATTGAGCTTATGTTCCAACCTTGACACTTACCAGTTGCTGTAGAAATACAAAGTTTAAGACGAGGTCCCTGCTTTTAGAGACTTTCCATGTGATTAAGTGGGGTAAATTATAGGGGGAGGAAAAGGCAAATAAAGTTGAATAAGCAGGACAAATATACAATGTAACATAAATAAATATACATACCAGGTTTTTCAGGTTAAATGTTACTATTCAGAGACATGAGATTACTAAGACCTCATATAATGAATAAATAAATAAATAAATAAATAATCGTGGGGATGGGAGAATGACAGGAGTTGAACAGAATTAGGAGAGAAAAAGAAATAGCCATTCCAAATGTGGGAAAGGGAATGATCACGATGCATTTAAAAGAATCTGTAAAGCTGCCCTGGCCAGGTGGTTCAATTGGTTGGAGTGTTGTCTTATGCACCAAAAGTTTGCAGGTTTGATTCCCAGTCTGGGTGGGTATAGGAGGCAACTGAACCGATCTATGTTTCTCTCTCTCTCTCTCTCTCTTTCTCTCTCTCTCTCTCTCTCTCGAATCAGTAAGTGGGTGAGGATTGAAAAAAAAGAATCTGTGAAGCTAATATTGCTATGGTAGAGAATATTCATAGAGGACCAATGGAAACTATTTGAATGCCTTTGAATGCCCAGATAAGGAACTGTGGGTAAGGGAGAACCACTTCAGGGTATTCAGCAGGAGAGTAAAAGCTGAAATAGTTCTGGCAACAGAGTCGAGTCATCTGTATGGAGGGAGACAAACTGGATGAGAATTGCACAGAAAGTCCAACTTAATGTGCTGAGGATCTCAACTGGATTGAACAGTTATGAGTAGAGAGAAGGGAGTATGAAGATGAAATACATTTATTAAAGAAGAAAGGAGAGCTTGGTGTTTATTAGAAACTAGAGGCCCAGTACACAAATTCGTGCACGGGTGGGGTCCAGCTGGCCGGGCCCCAATCAGGGCAGATTGGGGCTGGGCCTGTTGAGGAGGAGATGGCGGAAGGTTGGTCGGCCAGCCCACTCCAATAGGGGCCCGATCAGGGCCGGGCTGGCTGGGGGGAGGAGCCTCGGGTGATTTGCTGCTGGGCCTGCTCCCAATTGGGATTGGGGAGCCAATTGGGGGCAGGGCTGGCCATAGGAAGGGGCTGTGGATGGTGGGCCAGCTGGCCCCAACCCTGGATGGGGTAGGGGTGCTGAACAGGGGCCAGTGGCCAGGGGAGAGGCCATGAGTGGTTTGCCGGCTGGCCCTGCCCCTGATCGGGGTTGGGGGGTTGAGCATGGGTGGAGCTGGCCAGGGGGAGGGGCTGTAGGCCTATCAAGATGATGGGGGTCCATATTGGGTGGGGCCAGCTGGGGGAATGGCTGTGGGAGGTTGGCCAGCTGGCCCTACCCCCTGATCAGGCCGGTTCACTGGCCACAGTGGGTGTCATAGTGACTGGTCATTCCAGTCGTTATGGCGTTACGGTCGCTGGCTTTTTATATATATAGACTAGAGGCCTGGTGCACAAAAATGTGTGCACTCGGGGGGGGGGGGGAGGGGGGTCCCCCAGCCCGGCCTGTGCCCTCTCGCAGTCTGGGACCCCTTGGGAGATAATGACCTGCTGGCTTAGGCCTGCTCCCGGGTGGCAGAGGGCAGGCCCAATCCCTAAGTGCAGCCCCTGGTCAG
>NW_005355393.1:41629-57433 GCF_000412655.1 Myotis brandtii | reverse complement strand
TTTTTTATTCTGGGCCAGCTTTAGCTCTGGCTCTAGCTCTGAGGCTTCCGCTGCTGATTGTGTTCTATAATCGAAACAATGTATAACTCCAGCTCTGAGATCCCGGCTGGCTGAAAGTAGGTTTCTGGGGTTTTGTTTAGCTTTTATATTTGTTACAAAGTTTCTTAGAGTTGCAGCTCAGAGGCCGGCAAGTCAGGCGGGGAACGTTGGAGTCCGCAGTCACTGGAGCAAGCAAGCCTCATGTTCGCTTCCAGCTGCCTGGCTGCCGGCCGCCATCTTGGCTGACAGTTAATTTGCATAAGGATATGCTGATTAGCCAATGGGAAGGGTAGTGGTCGTACGCTAATTACCATGTTTCTCTTTTATTAGTGTAGATAATTGGTAGCATTGTAAAAATGCTGGAATTATTTTTTATTCCTCATGAAACCAAAAGAGAAAAATGTTGAGATAGAGGGATTTGACTTCTTTTCAGATAGAGTTCCAAAGGAAAAAATATTAATAATTGTGGGCAAGATTTAGCATCTTAATTCTCTAAAAGAACAAGCTAGGGTAAATGTATATTTTTTATCTTCTAAATAAAACAAACTGAGAGGAGCTTTTGACATTATTAAGTTGATCATTACAGCTCTTGGATAAGCCCTCTATGGAGATCCATTAATGGTGCTTTTAGTAAAAAAAAAAAAAAAATAATTGAAAAGGCATAACTAATTGCTACATAATAGTTATCTAAAATATCTACCCATTACTGGCTCAAGAGATGACCCACTGGGTTGACAATGGAGCACCACTGACTTCATAGAATACTTGCTGGAGCTTCCTCTCATTTTTAAGATTCTTCTGGATCACTCACAAAGGCAAACATCAATTACCATCATACAATCGCAGTAAATAAGCCTAAAATAAACATTATCATGGAGGTCAGAGGGAAGAAGGTGAAGTGCTCTCCATTGACAACAAGGAGTCTTTAGGAAAGGATTGGTTTAATTTTCTTAGACCACGCTCCTTCCTGGCCAGCACTTTTTGAGCAATGATAGAAATAGCAGGCATTAAATTTAAAACATCTATGTATTCTTCATTTAAAAGGGTTTAATTTAGCATGAGAATTAATTTACACAAGTGGCATTGTCCACTATGTTTTCTGAATTATTTGAAAGACATATTTCCAGGGCTTAAAGGTTCACTTGTAACTATGATTACTATGAAAACGAGCCCTAACTGATGCATCTTTCAAAAAAGTCAACTGAAATATTAAATAAGGAGCTACCAACATAGGTGGGAGTCAATTTTGGTTTCTTTGTTAGAAGCTATCCACTGAACACTATCAAAACAGTTAAATGTCAGAAGAAAGACACACTTGCAATAAAAAAAAGAAAGAAAGAGAGAAAAGAAAGAAAGAAAGAAAGAAAGAAAGAAAGAAAGAAAGAAAGAAAGAAAGAAAGAAAGAAAGAAAGAGGATTCTGTGAGTTCTCTGCAATGTGGAATCTGTGTCCTTTCAGTTCTGGTACAAACCACTGCAAAGCAAAATGCCATGCCCAGCTGGGAAAGCAGGTGTAAAATGGCCCAACTAATTACAGTCTTGTCAAGTAATGGCTACAAGACAACCAGCGACTGCCTTCCTAGTGAATTTTAGGTGATTCCAACCAACTGGACTAAGAAATAACACATCAAAGGGAAAGGCATGTAAGTCACAGAGAAAGGAGACAAGACCAAGATTGTATTGCTTTTTATCTGAGAAGAGAAAGGGCAGGAATTTTTACAAAATATATAGGTAAGCCAAACATGCAAAGGAGATGAATAACCTGTGTCAGGGCAACTTGAAGGTCTCTCATTGTTGTGTCTTTGCTAGAACTACTGGGTTAGATGTGATCAAAAAGGAAACTCAAGGTGGGCAACCCAGCTTTCCCGTTCACAACTCACACTGATCAATTCAGCAGGCTTCCCAGCAATCTTTTAAGGATCACAACCAGAAGATAAAGAATCTCCAGTATCCTGAAACATTTAATGGCAAAAGAAGCTTGAATGTCTGGGCCAACAGCCACATTTCAATTCCCTTAACCTGGGCCTTTTCTTTAAAATCTTCATAAAATGCAATCAGGCTATAAATACCACAGGGAAAGGTAAGTTATGAGCAGGATCTATAGGGCTGCTTGCTCCCCCTTCCATTCGTTGCCCTGAGGCCAGTAATACAGCATTTTTTCAGAGCCCTGCTCAGTGAAGTGAAGGACACATGTCCAGATGGCAGAGTCACCTGCTACTGGGCAATGCATAGAAGCACATATTGTCATTTGGCCTAATTCCAGAGCAAAAGAAAGAGTGTAATATGTTAGGTCTGATAACTATATTCCAGTTGATCTGAGAAGTTTTAGAGAAATAATATTTTCAGCATGGAGTTTTATTTTGAACTAAGATGAAAAAATACTTTTAGTAATAATTGTGTTGCACTATTATTTTGAAATCAGATTATTCTTTTTAGAAACATCCAAATCAGGGTTCTCTGGCAATATTTTAAAATGTAACATTATTTATGTCAAAAGGATGCCAAGTACAACTTCCACTGTAGTGACCTGTAAGATAATAAACTGTTGCAAACAGAGGTATGTTTACACTTGGAAAATGAGTCATTTCCAGTGCAGCCAGGGTTACTTGAGAGTAATTCAACACATATGTAGCTATACTTGTTTTACTAACTTAATGACACATGAACTAAAGTTTTTCTTAATAGAAAATTATTATTTTGATTAAACTCATAACCATAAATTGCCTGTGTCATACAGGATGTCTAATTCACTTACACAATTAATTTTATTTTTTAAATAAAGAGGGAATGTGGCCCTCTTCTTACTTTGTTAACAAAAATATCTAAGGAAGTATACAAAAATATGTACATAATATAAAAAGTAAACAGATGAAGAAATTCGTAAGGGTGATAATAGACATTTCAAAGTTGTGCTTCAGAACTGATTTACTCTTTGCTCCTCTCCCAATTCTGTACCTTCCCCCTATTCTATGACCACCCACCACCAAAACAATACATGTATCAAACCTTATGTTTGTTCCTACCAACTTCAGAAATCTTTGAAGATTTTGGATCTATGAGAGATATATAACATGCCAGCAAAATCATTAGCCAACTGCATTACAATATTCACATAGGAATGAAAATACTATGTTATTGGTAAGGTCTTAACAAATAAAATTTCTTTATATATATTTTAAATGAATTGCAGGATAGTGTTTTGAAGATGTGTAAAACACTAACCTAAAGTATTGTAGTAAGAACATTTCTTCCTCACTCATTTCAATTGCAATTCTCCTCCTCCTCCTCCTCCTCCTCCTCTTCCTTCTTCTTCTTCTTCTCTACAACATTTGCTCCAATAGTCAAATATAGATTTAGTTCCTCAACAACTGCCCATTGAGTGTTTAGTATGTACTAGATACTAAGCTAGTCCAGCTCTGTCCCCTGACCTGGGCAAACAGCCAGCAGACAACTAGTCATCTCATACTGCCTCTGTTGCACCCACTGGCTCATCTTGTTCTTTGAGCTTCCTTTATAATGGTTGGTACACAAATTAAGAGAAAAGGAGAGTTGGTAGTAAACAGGAAGCTGCAGCAATGTCAAGTAGAGATGGAAAATTGAGGACCCTAAAAGGTAGAAATCACATGTCTTGCTTATTGTTTGCCAGGGGCAGGAGCGGGGTTTGTAGAAAGGGAGGTATCAAGATTCATTCACACAAAAAATCCCCACACAAAAAACACAAAAATAATTTGCAGCTTCCTAGCTTGTGCATCTCAGAGTATTATAATGTCATTCACAAACAGGAAACGCCAGAGAAGGAATGGGGCTGGCAAATATGAGCTCAGTTTTCCTTTTAATGCTACATTCAACCTATGTTAGAACATTTAAGTAAAAAATGTCTTATGGAGTGTGGGATGGGGTTGTGTGGGTCAAAAGAATGAAGTGGACAGATGGAACAGATTGAGCATTTTCAACAATTAAATAATAGTTAAAGTGCTTATGAAATAAAGCAGGGAAGTGGATGGAGAAGACCAAGGTTGAAATCCTGTGGAATATCAACACCTAATGGAACAGCCAACAGAAGAGGAACACATTTGGAAAGTTGAAGGTAAAAGATAAGAGAGATCTATCTTAGCCCAGGTCCCCCCCAAACCAGAATCTGAGACAATACTTTGGTGCAGGTGGTTTATTTTGATAAATTATTCCTGAGAATGGGAGTGGGGTGCTGCAAAGAGTTGAACAAGGAGCAAGAGACAATCTGAGATGTCTTGCTGAATTCAACCCCCCCCCAAGGGTATCAGGGGTTTCAGTCCTGCTAGGGACTTCTGAAGAACCATGTGTAATACACCCCCAAGTTGTCCACCCCAGGGGACATAAAGGGACAGTATTTATTCATAGGCTCTAGTGCCAAGTGGTCAAGGTAGGCTCATTGGGTTGTTAAGACCCTTGTACTTTGAGGTTTATGCTTATGTCAGAATGACTGAAAGAGTTTCCTTAGATATCTCATACGGTGGTGGGCGGGAAGCACTGGGATAGAAATTGAGAGATCTACGGGAGGATACTTTCATTTGAGCAGTGTGCACCTGGGTGCCACAGTAACTGCTGGGGTAAAAAGGAGAGTCCAGAAAGTAAGAGGTTAGGCACAAATACATGGATTCTTTACATCACTCATATCTGCTCCTGTCCCATATTAAACACAATCCATCATGCATGCTTTGATGATTTAGTAGTTGCCGGTAATCTCTAAAATATATTTAATATACAAGGGTGAATGGAACAAGCTACTCTCCCAGCTAATGTCATCCTAATGACTTCATTAACATTCATCAGCTTTCTTCTACCACCCACTCAAGATTTTGCTCATCTTTAGTCGGCACTTAAGTGGGCTTAGCTTGCTTGCTCGCCTGATGGGGTGACTTCATCCATGAGAAGATGAAGCTCACAGTTGTTTAATTCTTGTTGCACTATGATTCCTGAAATGGCTCATTTATAGTTAGCACTTGCCACCAGGTGGTGGACTAGAATCCTCAAGAGATGGAGCCAGAACAAGACCTCAGCATTGGTTTCTGCTGCTGAGAGAAAATCATTTGGCAATGTCAGTAGCAAGGTCAAGGTTCATAAATGGGAGCCCATTCAGTAGAGCCCATGCCTATCTCTCTTGCCTGCTTCCACGGTTATTAGTCTGGGTCCACAGAGGGAAGATAGAGCAAACCATCATTTGAACATAAAAAGTTTAGTTAGAGAATTATTAACTATAGCTTGACTGTAGTGATCATTTCACAATGTAAACATACAAGCATACCTCATTTGTTGACACTTCACTTTATAGTGTTTCACAGATGTTGTGTTTTGTAAAAATTAAAGTCAAGACCCTCCACCAGCAAAAAGAGTATGACTCACTTTATTACAGTGGTCTGGAATCAAATCTGCAATATCTCCAAGGTATGCCTGTGTATCAGAATATCAGTGTACACATTAAATACATACAGTTTTTATTTGTCAATTATATGTCTAAAAAGCTGAAAAGAGGAATGATTATTAACTATAATTGAGTATTTAAATAACAAGGAATTAGCTAGTAAGAAATAAACAGAACTTCAAAGAATATAGAGAGAGCAGATATAAGAAATAACCATGCCCTGGCCAGTGTGGCTCAGTTGGTTGGACATTGTCCCATGCATGGAAAGGTGGCTGGTCGGATTCCTGGTCAGGACACATACAGGGCTTGTGGGCTCAGTCCCTGGTAGGGGGCCTGCAGTAGGCAGCCTATCAATGTTTTGCTCTCACATCGGTGTTTCTCTCTCTCCCTCGCCCTTCCTCTCTCTGTGAAAATCAATAAAAATACAATTTTTAAGAAGAAGAAAAGAAATAGCCACTATCCCTAGGACTACAATTGAGCACCCAAAGGAGAAATCCCGCAACCCCAGGGCTTTGACCAAGCCCTTGTTGGAGAGGTCACAGCTGTGGCTTACTGGACAGCACTAAAGTCGCTATGGTGTTGTGCGGCAGAACTCTCTAAGGTGCTGCTTAAAGTTGTTCATGGTGCCCCACAAATACTGGGCTACAAACAAACAGAATGAAGGGAAGCTGCTGGCTGTGAAATGCTGCTGACAGGCCCGAGGGTAGCAGCCAGAGCTGGAGAAGCCAGGGAACTACAGGAACCTGGCAAGCAAGTGCACTGGGACCAGGGAGGAGCACCGCTTCCTCTGGCAGCTCCGCTCCCACCCCTTCTACTAACTAAGCTTAAAACGGTGTCATCTGGCAAAGGAAAAATCTATAAAGGCCCAGATTTATTTCCACAAAGTAGGCAAAAAGGGGAGCTGAGAGGCAATAGACGGATAGGCAGCATACATGACCACACTGCTCATGGGCCTACTGCATAAACACTGGGTCTCAGAGGGGAGGCAGGCTGGCATTCACAAGACAGCCCCTTTGTTTACCTGGCTTTTTAGTGGCTCTCTGTGGAGGACAGTTTCTGATAGATATTAACATAAAATTCAAAAATTGCCACACTTTCGGCCCGTTCCCATTTGTCCATCTGCATGCTTTCCCCCCAAATGTCCTTGTTTTTGATCTTCCAATGTTGCTCCTCCCTGTCCCTGGATCAACCAGCTAAGCCATTCAGTCCTGTGCAGGAGACTTTGTATAGCTATACCTCAGGTCACATTCACCTTCACACAAGGTGAATGAATGACCAACTTCACAGCTTACAGTTCTGTTCCACTGGAAGGATTTCCCCTTTCCACTGTCCTGCAGGATCACCTCTCAGTTGGGCTATCATGTGGTAATGAGGCCACGAAATCGGGGATGATCCACCTGTGAATTAGCCTGATGTGTTTCCTTTTCTATTAATAGGTTATAGGGATCCCTGTCACGAAGCCAGAGGTGCCAATTGAGAGAGATGGAGACATTAGCGAAAGCCTCAGTGCAACTATAGTAGCTGCCAGAGGAGTCTGGGCCATGCTCCTGAAACTTACATGTGTCCTCCAGGCCTGCTCAGGCCCATTTCCAAATGAATCACTCAGGATATGATAGATGGCTGCAACAGTAAAACTTATGAGTTGATGGATCTGATAACATCCAACTAATGATGGTGCCTTTGATCTCACAGTCAGTTTCCCATGGCCCGGCATTCAGTCTTTAAGGATCCCAGTAGCATGCCAAGAACTGATTTTCAACATGTGGGTCATTCTCTGCAGCAAGAGCATGCCCTGCTTCAGAACCTAGGGATCTCTCTTACTGGGGCTTACCAAAGAGGCATAAGGAATTCTGTCTACCATAAGGGTCACTAGACTATTGGGTCACATGGTATGAGACTGGTGCTGATAACACCAGCAATTGTTGAAGTAAGAGTGAATCAAGAGGTGGTGCACAAAACATGTCCAATGCAAGCAGATGGAAAAGTAGGGAATAAAATTATAGAAAAAAAATGGGGGTACAATGTTTTTAAGAGGCCAATAAACTGTTTATTTCACATAAAACAATGTAAGCAAAATCATATGTTATGTTAAATAGCAAAAAAATCTCAAATGACCTTGGGTGGGAGCAGGTCAGGTTTGTACTATAAGCAGAACTCAGGTTTGTATGAATTAAATTGAGCAGAGCACCCCTCAGCTGTACCTCAGCACAACGGTGAATCCTGGAGGGGTTACAGGTGCACCATGTTATCGATCCTCTCAGCATTTTGGAATAGGCAGAACCGTGGGATCCTCTGAGATAGTCCCTAGAGCCATTGTCAGCTTTAGTCATCTATCATGTTCTATATGTGCCATGGCACTGAAAAAAAAAAGTGCTGGGAGACAGAAAGCAAATAAAGGGCATCTGGGAAAAACTCATCTAAAGGTTGGCAGGGAAGGACAGAAGTGGAATACTATTTAAAGTGTTTTAATATTTAATATGGAGAGATTTTTAGTATGCCTATGTGCTTACAAAAGAAAGTAAAAATGGGAGGAAGGAAGGAAGGCAGGAAGGACGGAAGGAAGGAAGAGGGAGAAAGGAAAGAAAAGAAAAAGAAAGAAAAGGAGGGAGGGAGGGGGAGGAGAGAAGAGATGGAAAGAAAAGGAAGGAGCAAATTTCCATTGGTTTCCTAAATATGACTTGACTGGATTAAACAAGATGTTCTCCATTTCTAAACCTTTCATTGAGTATTAATTAGAAGCCTATGAAAATAGAGTTTAAGGTGCAGGCCTCTGGTACAGAGTTCAATGCTATCCAGGATGGTCAAAGACCTAAAAACTAGCAGTGACATGTTGAAGAGGCAGAGTCATGTAAGATCTTGGTAAGTACGGAAGAACTGCTGCAACCAACCTCAGCTGACATTCTATGGTGATAAAAGATTATTCATTACCGGAAAATGTACTTGCTATTTCTTTCATCACATCAGTTTTATTTGGCTTGATTTTCTGAATTGATTGATATAATTGTGACTTATAGGCTATAATGCATTATAATAGATACTTGGGTTTTGGTGGTGTTTTTTTTTTTTCTTCTGTTGTGGCTATGTTTTTCTCTAAATAAGCCATTACTCAGAATTTTAAAAAACCTATTAACTAATAGCTATATAAACATCTTCCAAAGGCCTTCTCTGCATAATTATTATAGTGTTTTAAAAAAATCAGTATGCACCTATATTTTTAGCCAGAATAGATTGTATGTGTGTGTATATATATATAATCACATCATATTACTTGGATTAGATTAGGTTAGACTAGCATGTATCATACATTGTTCCAAGCAGAGCTGACATAAGTTCCAAAGCTAGGACAATTCCCCCCTCAGCATGTAGTCAGATTCGGCTTTCTTTATCTCTGTTGATATGTTTTTTATCTCATTCTATTGATTCTATTTTTCTATTTTGCAGACCGAGAACTTATTTGATTCTGTAAAATGCATCTTTTCTTGTTTATACATCTCAGTACTACTATCTGTCCCTTGTGCAGAGCTCAGGGAAATTCCTCACTCTTTGCTGGATTAGAGGCATATAAGTCTGTAACTCCCAGGCAGCTCAACCTGAATCAGGCTACTTTAATACAATAAACATGATGTACTAGTAAATATGTAGGACATTGTAATCAACATAACAACCATTAAAATTCTAGTGTACATAATAGTTGACAAAAAATTAAAATAATAAGGTTAATTTGGAAGAAGTGATAGGCATTAGAAGAAGACAGAACTTGAATGGGGCGTGAAGGTAGAATGATGGAGGAATGATGGCTGGATAGTCACAACTTCATTGAAAGGGGACAACTTAACTAGAATTATAGAATATTAGGGCTGAAAGAAACAGATTATTTGGTGTGTTCCCCTCAGTGCATCAAAGACTATAGAAGGGATGAGAGCCACTATTTTACACAGTTTCTAATATCAATTCAAGAAGCTGAGTTCAGTAGTATTATTGAAGCACTTCCAGAACCACAGGAGCATCCCAAAATTTCAATGGTTAGTAACATATGTAGCATTCCTGTATCCTCAGAAAGTTGTGCCCCTCCTAACAACTGTAGGTCTGAGCAAGGATTATATAATGTATACAAATCATTTACACAATTGATCCTTTTTCACCTCTGAAACATGAAGTATTGGCATTCATTCTATTGATATGATTCTCCCTCCCATGAAGTTCCCTTTTTTTCTATTTGTACTGATACGTAAACTTGTTTCTTCACACACACACACACACACACACACACACACACGCACACGCACATACACACGCATGCACGCATGAACAAGCAACATTTTTCAATCTGGAGAAAAGCATTTATTCAAATCTCTATACTACCCTCAATCAAACACCCTAGGTAAATGGCATTTAAACTTTAGAGATATAGTTCTACCTCAATCATATTTGAAGCAATTTGCTTTTTCAAATCACAATATTTACATTTGCATTAAGATTCATGGTGATTTTGTAGAGTTCCCCTGTCCCCCAAACATACTTTACTTCAGAGCTTATTCTGGGATTTTTCCCTAAGTAAAGGACATCTGCCCTAAGGGACCTCCAGGGACTGAATAATATTGGAACCTTTAAATAAAAGTGTTTTGTTTTTTTTCTTTTTCTCATACTTAGTATGCTTGCCAAAACCCAGAGCCCAGTCATGGAGATTATAGGTATGATTTTGGTGAAAGGGTAGTACAAATAGTTAGAAGCAGAGGGAAGGCAGTGTACCTAATGGTAAGGAATATAAGCCTGCATGCTGATTACTAGTTATGATATCTTTGGCAAGTTACTTTATATCTCCCAGTTTCAGTTTGATCTTCTACAAGATAACAACAGTAATAATAATAACAATGGGAGCAACAATGATAATAAAACCTCCTCAAAAGGTTTGGGATCAGAATATATATGATGATTTATATGATACCTTTGCATAATAATCATGTGGCAAATAACTATTACTATAATCTCTCTGTAGAGATACAGGAGTATACATCTGCACTCATGTATATATATTTGGGCTGAATGAGTTATAATGAAATAAATTGATGTATACATACCAATAAGCTTATTTTGAAGCAAAAATGCAACCATTCATTCACATACATTTTGAATGTAGGGTAACTACTTCAAATAAAAAATAGCTTAAGGTGAAGGAGTTAACTGTGTTGCATTAGTACCAATTTTTAAAAATATATTAATGATTAGATTCCATGTGACATGAGTCCTAATAATTTATTGATCATAAAGGTAAAATATTAGTCTTTAAATTAGTGTCATTTTAAATTGCGTCAGCCAAGGTCTGTGTGCTATGAAATCCATAACATTTAAAAATATTTCCTCATTAGTGACACTGTGGTAGTTATTGCTTTCATTCATGATCCTGGTTTATATTAATGAGTGTTATACCTATAATAATAAGAGGGTAATATGCTAATTAGACCAGACGTCTTCTGGATGTCATTCTGGATGTCCTTCCTGACAAAGCAGGGGCCAGGGGGAAGCCAGCTGGGTTCCAGGTGCCTGTGGGAGGCCCAGGGGAAGCCAGCTGGGTCCCAGGTGCCTGCAAGTGACCTAGGTGAAGCCAGCCTGGGTCCCGGGTGCCTGCCAGCGGCTGAAGGAGGGAAGCCCGGGTCCCGGGTCCCGGGTCCCGGAGGGAAGCCGGTGCCGGCAGCCTAGGGGAAGGAAGGCCTACTTTGCACAAATTTTCGTGCATCGAACATCTAGTAAAGTTTAATATATATTGTTGCTCATTGTTTTTAGTCCAGCGGAAGTGAGCAACATAATTTGTTGAAATATGAGGACCCCACCCATGCACGAATTCATGCACCGGGCCTCTAGTAATGATATAAAATGCCTACTAAATCTTGAAGCTGGAAACGTTTGTGTGTGAAGTTTTTCATTAAAAACAGTAATTATAGGTTAACTGGCATAACTCAGTGGTTGAGTGTCCATCTATGAACAAGGAAGTCACGATTCAATCCCCGGTCAGGGCACATGCCCATGCTGTGGGCTTGATCCCCAGTAGGGGTCATGCAGGAGGCAGCCGATCAGTGATTCTCTCTTATTATTGATGTTTCTATCCCTCTCTCTTCCTGTATATTAAATTAATAAAAACATATATAAAATTTTTTAAAAAATAAAAATAAAATACCCAAGAAAAATGAAAAGAGACACACACTAATCATATTTTGTAGTGTCTTCAAGGTCAGGAAACTAGTCTAATACTTCCTTCTCCCAACACTCAAATAAATATCCCTCTATAAAATTGAATATATGTTGAAGTGTTTTTATTATTATTGTGTCTGAATGGAATCACTCTTTTTCATTTAAAAAATCATGAATCTTTCATAGTTATAGTAGGTTCTCATAGTCTTTTCATTTTAAAATAAAAATGTTCAAATATTTATGAAGTATTTTTGCATACTGTGATTGATTTCTCCTTTCTTATTTGTTGACAATAATTCTTAAACTGCTTATATAAAAGTTGACCAAATTATAAAAGTTGGCAACTGTATCCATACAAACACATTTTGGTTAAGTGGAAATATAATGGCCTTCCTACAGAGTATAAAGAGGCATTCTTGTAGCTACCTGATTTTATAATTCTCACTCATGACAAATACCAGTTCAAATCAGAGAGAGTAATACCCCATCTATATGCACAGCCCCAGCAGTAAGAGGATCCAACTGAAAGACGCTCATTGAAGACCGTGCATTTTCCCACCCAGGGCTCCTGTTTTGTTTTGGTGGGTGTATGGAGCGTTTTATGCTTATAAAGTTAATAACAGCTTAGAGTAGTGGTCAGAGCTGCCAGAGGCTTTCTGATGTATTTTGAAACTGCCTCCTCCACAAATAGAACCTAATTGCTAACGAATGTTTTTAAAAATTGTTTTCCTATAGAGTTTCTACCACATTGATTTTGGGTATTGTATAGAGGTAAAGCTTAAGGCCCCTCTTATGCAGCATATATTTTGGCATTTTAAGCCAGTCAGAAAGGGAATATACTTAAAAAATAATTTCCTGTGGTTCTCAAATTAAATTCTGAAAACAAGTGAGGATGTCTCTCCATTCTGGGAGATGAAATAAAACAGTCAAAGAGGAGAAGTTTCTACCTAAGATCTGTGCAGGGAGTTTTATGGCCTCCATTAGACATTCAGTAAACATTATGAACGACTTTATGAATCAAACTTCCAGGACAGTGCAAAACAAGCTGGTCTTTCTGAAGGCAGAATCAGCTTTGCATTAAAACCACGCAGCTCAGCTTTTGAATAAACACTATTGATCCTTACAACTGAAGTAGATTTTACAGCCTTATTTTGGGGGTGCAGACATCTCACTCCTGACCAGTGCTTCTAGATGTATAGCTGGAACTATTTGTGGATTGCAGCTCATGTATATTTAGCTTTTGTTACTTTGCATATAAGGAGCACATTTTAAAATACAAAGCAAAGTGTTCGGAAAGCCTGATCACAGTACCTTGCATGTTTGTGTCTGAGCTTAGTTTCTTTTCTTTACAACATAACTTTAAGCTACTTCTGTGTACTACCTGAAAATGAGTAAGAGAAAATAGTTATTTCTTTAATTTATGCCTATTCACATGAATTCATAAGGTTATGAATGAACTGTACAAGGTAAGTGATTGGCAAGCACAGGGCTTTTCATCCAATAAAATATTTTAGTGTTTTTCTTTTTGTGGTTTTAGTTTTGTTATTGTTTATATTCTTTAAAGAAAATAAATAATATTGTTTATATTTTCACTTAGCCTGTAAGGAGTATTTATTCCAAGGAACATACTTGAAAGTCAAGAAATCTCTTCAGACAGAAAAAGCCATCAGTTCATGATTATATTTTAGCCCATGACTGTCAATCATTAAAATTCATGTTATTACAGTTACTTCTAAACTCACAAAAAGACCCCTTTGTGTGCAATGGCCTGGAGAAGCAATGTAATATGTAATTAAGGTCCTTCTGAAAATGCTAATTACAGGATGAAGCTAAATATCTTCTCTCCCATGACTGAAATAGCCAGATGATTTCCCCTATCTCACTTAGGGACACTTACTTTTGGCTTTTAGCAATGGACCCAAGTGGACTGACTAATTTAATAAACTTTATATAAATTCATACATATGCTGGATGTGACAACATATCATATATTTTTAGTTTCTTATATATACTTCTCAAAAACTAATTTCCTAAGTAAAATTACAGTAGTATACAATAAAAAGTCAAATGTGAAGCAGAATCCTTAGAAGAGGATAAAAATAACAGCCGAAGAGGTGCCAACCAAGGCGACTGCACAGTCTGAGCTGGCATCCGTAGTTCTCAAGTTATTTCCCCACATTGCTTCAGAGCTGCAGTCATCTCAGACTCGCTTCATCTTGGCCTCTCAGCTCACCTGGGCTCTGCCTTGTGGCTAAGTCAGCAATGTGAGTGGCAACAACTTGGATGGGAAAGATGACTTTGATGAACAGTTGCGAATGCAACAATCGTACAGAGACACCAAGGACAGAGACACCCAGAAAGATCCAGGTAGAGAAACCAATTCTTTTGGGCAGTAGCCAGATGAGACCCCCTATGAGTGGGACCTGGACAAAAAGGCTTGGTTCTCCCAAATCAATGAAAATTTCATTGGTACACACCAGGTCAATTATGGCTTTTCTAATGATGATGGTACATCTAGCTCTACTGCAAATGTACTAGATGTTACTACTGGGCCTGCAGAGGAACCTCCTCAAAGAAAAACCCCTGAACCCATTGATCCCAAAAAGAGGGGAGAAAAGAGAAAGGCAGAATCAGGATGGTTTCAAGTTGAAGAAGACAGAAATGCAAGTGTATTTGTGTCTGGTTTGTCTCCAACATTACACTGGATGAATTTATACAGTTTATGTCCAAGTCTGGCATTATGAAAGATCCTCAAACAGAAAAATCTAAGGTCGAGCTTTACAAAGATAACCAAGGAAATCTTAAAGGAGATGGGCTTTGCTGTTATTTGAAGAAGGAATCTGCGGATCTCACATTAAAACTTTTGAATGAAGATGAAATCAGAGCCTATGAATTACATGTCGAGGTGGCCTAGTTTCTTTTGAAGGGGGAATATGATGGCTCTAAGAAGAAGAAGTGCTAGGACTGCAAGAAAAATTCGTCTCTGCAACAAAAGCAGTTGGATTAGAGACCTGAGAGAATGGAGATGGGCCATCCCGAATGTGCCATGAGTGAGTTGTCATCATCAAAAATATGTTTCATTCTCTGTATTTTGAGGATGATCTGTTGGTGCTGAATGAGAAAAATCAGAGAAAATCTTTGAATAGAGTGTTCAAAGTTTAGACAAATTAGGAAGCTCTTTCTGTTTGATAAAAACCCAGATGGTGTGGCCTCTGTATCTTTCAGGGATCCAGAGAGAGTTGATTATTGTATTCAAACCCTCAATGGATGGTGGTTCAGTTGTCAAATCACTGCCCAAGTGTGGGATGGAACTACAGATTATCAGGTGGAGATCACAAGAAAAAGGGAGGAAAGGCTGAAAAGATGGGAGGCTTTTCTCAATACTCCTAAGGCCAATACAGGTCTCTGTGCTTCAGAAAGGGCAGGGCCTTCCAGAGCATCCTAACACATCTAAAATGAATGCTCAAGAAGCTGCAACTCAAATGGAATCCAAAGAACCTGTAGATGAAAAGAAGTTTGCAAAAACAGAAGATGGAGGAGCATTCTGAGTGGCCTCATAAAGTGGCTGAAGAAGGCTGCCTTGAAAGAAGGTCGGAGTGTGGTTTCCACACTCCACCTTGAAAGAGTCTGGAGAAGGCAGTCCCAAAAGAGTTGGAAGAGGATAGTCCAATGAAAGAGTCTAAAGTGAATGGCCCCAGAAGAGAATCCAAAAAGAAGTGACTCAAAAAATGATTTTGAAGAGACTGGCTTTGCAAAGGAGTCTGTAGAAGAGAACAGCCCCCAACAAGGAGTCTGAAGAAGACGAGTCAGAGACTCTGAAGAAGACTGCTTCTGAAAGCTGCTTAAAGATGGCTCTGAAAAAGAATTTGGAGAAAAAAGAGTTTACTGTGACTGGCTCTGACAAGGGGTTTAATGAAAAAATTCTTGAAAAAGAGAAGAAAATGACTGAAAAAATCAGAATTTGAAGATGACAGCTCTGAAGAAGTGTTTAATGAGGAAGGCTCTGAGAGAGTTTGAGGAAGAATCAGATGAAAAGGAAGGAGAAGAAGATGCATATAAAAAAGTCTTTGATGATGAGTCTGATGAACAAGAAGACAAAGAAGTCCTGCTGGTGTGGCTCAGTGGTTGAGCCTTGACCCAGGAACCAAGATGTCACCGGTTGTGGGTTCGATCCCCAGTGGGG
>NW_005355393.1:36257-39437 GCF_000412655.1 Myotis brandtii | reverse complement strand
ATGCTGCTCTGCCTCTGTATCTATTTTTGTTCATCAGTTTATAATGGTCTTTATTATCCATAAATGAGTGAGATCATGTGGTATTTTTCTTTCATTGATTGGCTTATTTCACTTAGCATAATGCTCTCCAGTTCCATCCATGCTGTTGCAAATGGTGAGAATTCCTTCTTTTTTACAGCAGCGTAGTATTCCATTGTGTAGATCTACCACAGTTTTCTAATCCATTCATCTGCTGATGGGCATTTAGGCTGTTTCCAAATCTTAGCTATGGGAAATTGTGCTGCTATGAACAGGCCTCTCTACTCTGGCTCTGCGCACACTCTATGCGCGACTCTGTGCGCGAACCTGTGCAGCCGGTACAGTATTTCAGGCTTTCTGGGTCCAGTCCAGCGGTGGGTTAATATCTAGAATCCCCTTCTACCAGCAGCCCTGTGGACCCCCTTCCACATTCAAGGCCTACACTGATCCCAACAGCCACGAATTTTGTGGGGGACAGTCTTTCTCTGAGGCTCTAGTCCCCACTGTGCGCATATCTCCCTCTAGCCTGGATCCCAAATCTCACCTTTCTTTAGGCAATGCCAGCTGTGTTTAATTCGCCAGTTTCGGGTGGGTGCTCTTTGATTCAGCTGTTCCTTCTGCCCTGTGAGAAGGCGCAGGGCCATCTGCCAATTCGCGTGTTTGTCTCCCCCTGAGCAGACCTCCCAGGCACCCGTGTTCAGGGAGGTTGGAGTTCCAGCGGTAGTGGATTCACAGCTGAGGTAACTGGTCCCTGGGCGTTGTCCTTGTAAGGTCCCAGGTGGCATCTGAGATCTCCCCAGTTGAAGGTAAGGCTGGGGTTCCAATCACAGTCAGTCTCTGATGATCACAGCCACTCTCCCCTTCAAGATGGTGTGGCCTCTGTGGCAGAGCCGGCCGCTCTGGGAGAGATTTCAGTTGCAGTAGAGGCTGCCCGGTCTAAGGGGCCAGGGGCCGGTCCATCAGTCCCCAACAGTCCCCTGGAATATAGCTGTCCCTCACTCACAAAAACTGACACTCCCCGCACGTCCACCTACTCTCCTTTTGTTCTCTCACTCTCACAATATCTAGCAGCCTGCAGCCCATCAGCAGCCATCTTGGACCTGTATAGTTTTGGGAGGTTCATTGATCTCCTGGAGTTTAAGAATGCCTGTCCGTCATTGTTCATACTTCAATTTTATGTTCTTTTGTTTTTGTTCTAGTATGTTATCTAGTACTGTGCTAAATTGCTTATGCTTTCCAAATTAAATATTGATGAATTGACTTCTGATGTAGCATTAAGAAGTTATTCTCATAGATTAGAAGCACTGAGATAAACTGCATTGATGCTTTTTGATTAAAAAATAATAATAGTCAAATAATGATGGGAAGGTCATATTTTCAAATCTAAGCTAAAATAACTACTGCATTTGGTCATCAAACTCACTTCCAAAGCAAAAGGGAACCAATAAAAGGAAGCAGAGGGATTCATTGGCAGAAGTCACTTTTTATCAACATTACACTGCCCAGGGAAATCTATTCCCACATTGTTTTTTGTATTTGAACTGATAAATATATTTGTAGGATTTATAATTTCTATAGGATTTGGTAAGTTACAATTATGCAAACATTATTTATTTATTAAAAGATCCATTGATTCCAGGTAAATGAGCACAATAGGACTTAGTAGGATGGTATCAATCAAGCAATACTTGTTTTGTTAATGTAAGAAAATAGCATTCCTCATGGCCATCCTAGCAATCACAATTTTTAAATTAATGCTTTGGTTTCTCTTATGCCCACCCCATAATTTCTGGTCATTTGGAATTTGGAAAATGTACAAGAAGATTTTGAAACCATATTAAATTTTGTGTTTTTATTATTGAAGCTGCTATGTAATCCAAATAAGGCAGATTCAACACCAGATGAATGAATGAGTTAATTAAGCAGTCGTATTTATTTATCAACTACTGTGTGCAGAGCACATATCAATACTTGAGAGCAGAGTCAGTAAGAGCATCTAAATCAGGGTTGACATACATTTTCTGTAATGAGTCAAAGAGTCAATATTTTCAGTTCTGTGGTCTACTTAACTCACATTTTATTGCAAAAGTAGCCAACATGTAAACAAATGGGCGTGGCTGTTTTCAAATAAAATTTTATTTATAAAAACTGACAGTGGTTGGATTTGGCCTACTTGTAATAGTTTACCATCCCCTGATCTAAATAAACAGAATAGAAACATACTCATCTTTGCAATGCTACAAACAAACAGTGTTTTTTGTTTGTTTTATTTTTTTCTTCCTAGAACTTATTTTCAAAGGGTTTTAACCAGCTTGTGCTCCACTGAAGTATCCTATAATTTCATAGTGATTGAGAGGACTGTTAAGAGAAATGCAGTTTAAAAGTTCTTCAAGAACTCCTCCTCCAAATCCCAGCCCATGGTGACATTTTCTTTCTGGAAATGATTAATGAAATACAATCTTTAATTAGATTCTTTTTTATATTCTGCTATAAACTTCAGAAAGAATAAAAAGTTTCCTGATGTTTTCCCATACAACCACTTTCTTTCTCATAATTAGCTAATCTAATATTCTAATTAAGCCCCATGAGCCTAGCATTATGCCATTTTTTTGGTAGAAAGTCTTCTGACATTTAAAGGGTTTTTAGTATCATGAGGGCATCAATACATAGAAATAAAAAATATTACAAGAGAATTCAGTGAAGAAAATAAAGATCCTATCTAATAAAGAGGGAACATGCTAATTGACCCTCACGCCATCACAAAGATGGTGGTGCCCACAGCCAATAAGGAGGGAATATACTAATTGACTGCCCCACCCTCAAAGATGAGGGATTATGCTAATTGCTGCCCCGCCCTCAAAGATGGCGGCACCCAAGCCAATGAGGGAATATGCTAATTGACTGCCACACCTTCAAAGATGGCGGCACCCACAGCCACAATATGGCCGGCAGGGGAGGGAAGTTGTGGGTGATCAGGCCAGCAGGGGAGGGTAGTTAGGGGTGACTGGGCCAGCAGGGGAGGGCAGTTGGGGGCAACCAGACCTGCAGGGGAGGGCAGTTGGGGGGGAACAGGCTGGCAGGGAAGGGCAGTTGGGCACGACCAGACCTGCAGGGGAGGGCAGTTGGGGGGGAACAGGCTGGCAGGGAAGGGCAGTTGGGGGC
>NW_005355393.1:7716-35489 GCF_000412655.1 Myotis brandtii | reverse complement strand
CACTCCACCAAAGTTGCATTGGGTGTCATTTTTCCCTTCACTGTATTTTCTCTGGTGGTCTATGCTTCCCCATGATATGAACTCCATCTCTATGAAGATGAATCCAAATTCTCTCCATTTTTAGCTTTCACCTTTTCCCTTAATTCCCAAATACAATTTTCAGCATTTTATCTATATAATCACCTCAAACTTTCTCAAAAGAGGTGAAGTTGCTTTTCCTGTCTTGGTCCTTTAAGCAGGACCTACATACTTACCCTGGCCACTGAGACTCAATTACAGTATTTTTCCCTAGAAACTCTCCCTTTTTACTCTTGGCTCACATGTATTTGCTCTCTCTCCTAGGACCTAGATTCCTGACTTTATACTCTAGATTTGACACCTTCATCTGGTACTTTGGCACTCTACTTTGCAGTTGTGTACCCTGACTTCATGCATAATTATCAGTTTTGTGTACTTCCTCAGTTTTTTACACCACTGTCTCAATGACAGTCTTCCCTTCCCATTCCAATCCCAAGTACAAGCCCAGAGGTGGAAAATTCTTACAATGATAGCCTCTATGTGTGCAATTCTCCTAAGTTCCCCATCTTGGAATTCTCTTCAGTAAGTTTCTATTCAGAAACATTTGGGTCACCTCCATCCCTCTCATTCCACACCAAAGTGGTGTTTCAGTGCTCTCAATTTGGTCTTCATAGTATATATTAACATTGCTTTCCTCCTTTGAATTCTCATTGCTATCACCTAAGGTTCTCACTCCAATAAGTGAAATGGCATCCTACCTAGTTCCCCTACTTCCACGTCTCCACCACTGAAATATAAGATGCATTGCTATAAAACAATCTCAGTCTAAAACTTCTTTAGCTTGTCTTAATTGTATTCTATAAAAGACTATGCGGAAAATCAAAACAAAGGAAGAACGTTCCATCAGTCTTCAATGATATTACATTATAATTATAAATTATAATTATAGACATTCTTCTATGTCCATGAATTCAATATACAATCTAATATGCACCCTTCTGTTTCTAAACATTTGCCCCTATGTTTCATCTTCCCACAAACCTGTATCTCCCACCTCTGCCTATTGAAACCTTCCCGTTCTTCAAGACACAATGCAGGTGTCCCTTTATCAGAAAGGCTTTCTGATTTTTCAGTTGCAATTAAAATTGTTACCTAAACTGCTTCTTCCATGCCCTTCAAACTTTGTGCATACCTCTACCCAGCATGAATCACACTCCAACTTGCAGAAAACTTATTTGTCTCCATCACTAGATTATTGCTTTCTTTCATAATAACTCTCATGTTTTTCTCCATGGCCTTTAAGAAAGTGTTGAGCACATCCTGGATGCTCAATAGATGTAAGTCAAATATATTAGAATTTCAGAACAAATAGCAGTAGGAAATGCTATCCCTATTTAAATCCAACAGCCCACCCTCTCTAATCTCCTCTACAACATTCTGTTTCCAATAAAAGTGCACAATTGCATCAAACTAGAGAAAAAAGGCACAAACATGTTAGTGATTTTTGCTTTTGAGACATATCCCAAAATGGTGTTCTGAAAGCTATTGGCCTATCAAAATGAGCAGGTATTACTAACATAGAGGCAAAGAAAATGACATTGATCTTCAAAGGTACTGATAGTGGACCAGTTAGAGAATAGATATTAACTTAGTCTAATTATCCTATATCATCCTATATAATAAAAGCCTAATATGCTAAGTGTCTGGTCGTCCGGTTGTCCGTTCAACCAATCAAAGCATAATATGCTAATGATATGCTAAGGCTGCTCAACCTCTCGCTATGATGTGCACTGACCACCAGGAGGCAGACACTCCGACTGGTAGGTTAGCTTGCTGTTGAGGTCCGGTCAATCGGGACTGAGTGAGATGAGCCAGACATGCCCTGGAGCCCTCCCTCGGTCCCTCTCTAGCTGGCCAACCTCCCACATCCCTCCCTAGCCCCAATTGTGCACTGGTGGGCTCCCTCGGCCTGGCCTGTGCCCTCTCGCAATCTGGGACCCCTCAGGTGATGTTGGAGAGCCAATTTCAACCTGATCCAGGCCTCCAGTTTATTTTATAAAGTAGGAGCTTATTCATAGCCATTATGTTTAGGATGACACCAGCTCACCCTGACATTCATTCCGAAGAGACTTCAAGAGTGTTTGTGGACTGTAAATAAACCATGCCCCACACCAAGCCCCACATGTGTTACCATGACTTCAGTTTAAACCTGACAAAAATTGTTCTTTTATGCATTGGTTTTGTGCAGAAACGTTAATGGGTCAGGAAAACTTTTGAAAATAATTTTTGCTTATAATTGCTTTGATTTAGAAATTAAGAAAACCCACATTTATTTTTGTTTAGTAGATGGAAATACATATAACTTTTAGAATTCAGAATGTTTATTGAGCAATAAGGGTTTAAGTGACCATGAATAATTTCTAGAACTTAAAAAAAAAACATTCTAAAAAGATTGTTTCTTAAAAGTTTTCATTCTGAAAGTATGGTGATATTTGTCACTCATCCACTATTCACATTGCATTTATTAGGCAACTTCTATGTCAAATGAGTTTTAAAATGCAGCTACAGTTTACTCAGACTTCATCAACCTTTAAATAAATGCCAAAAGCACATAATATGCTTGAGACCTTTTTTTCTATGTGTTCAAGGAAGACATTATTAAACTGAAGCTTTTGTATTCCTCAGATTCTGACAGTAGAATAAAGTATATTAACTCAGATAATAATGGAAAGGATATTCACAACTGAATCCTAGAGAGTTTGTTCAAACAAAAGATGGAATATAGAAGTCAAAGTTGCTCATATTATCAGAGTTTCTGACACCTCCTTCACTCAAGCCTTTCTGAATAAACCAGGGTAGCCTGTTTCCATTAATCAGTCTGCTGTGATTTCTCTCTCGTCTCATCTCAACTAAAATTATGAGTTGTCTCAGTTTTGTACAGGGTTAGTATTCTAACCATTTGTTTCATGAAATCCAGCAAAGACTCAATTAGTGCTTATGAGAAGAGAACCCTTTGTGCCCACTGGCCTCTCTGTATAAGAAATGAAAAATAAATGAAAAGCTGTGTATGTATATGGGAAAATGGATGCTCAAATTTCATGACAATCTGGACTAAGTCTGAGTAAGAGATTGTGAAAACCTCTTGTATGATAGTCTATATTCTCTTTGGGTTTAATTCCACTAAGAACTAAACAACAAAAACTGCAACTCTTAAGCACTATGTATGAATCACTCTTCCTGGAAATATACTATACATGGAAATAGAATAATAAACAAGTCAAAATTCCATTCACAAGAAAGTTAATTATAGTGAAGGAGATAAATATGAACAGAAATGACTGTAAATTGTGGAAGAATGGTAAATGCTCTAAATAAAAGTGGAGTAAAAATGCAATAGGAAGGAAGGATGGCATCCATGTGTGTGTTTTAGAGGGTTAAGATTAGAGGTTTTAGTCAGGAGTTGGTGTTTAAACTGGATTCTAAATAATTGCTATGATTTCAAGAAGTGAAGGAAGTCATTAACAGTAGAAATTTAAAACTTCTTCCATCACTGTATAATATATTTGACCCTCTTTACCCTTTATTATCTCCCCAAAACCCCTCTCTCTGGTAACCACCATACCATTATCTGTGTCTATGAGTTTTTGTTTGTTTTTCTAGTTTGTTCAACAATGCAATATACAAATGAGATACCATAGAATTGTGCATTTGAAACTAATAGAATTTTATTGACCAAATAGAGGCCTGGTTTACAAAATTCATGCATGGGAGGGAAGGTTCCTCAGCCGGGCCTGCACCCTCTTGCAATCTGGGACCCCTCAGGGGATGTCCGACTGCCACAGGGATCGGGCCTAAACCGGCAGTCGGACATCCCTCTCACAATCAGGGACTGCTGGCTCCTAACCACTTGCCTGCCTGCATGCCTGATCACCCCTAACCATTAGCCTGCCTGCCTGCTCACCCCTAACCACTCTGCCTGCCTGCCTGATCACCCCTAACCACCTCTGCCTGAATGCCTGATCACTCCTAACCACTCGCCTACTTGCCTGATCGCCCCTAACCATTCTGCCTGCCTGCCTGATTGCCCCTAACTACTTGCCTGCCTGCCTAATCGCCCCTAACCGCCTCTGCCTCAGCCCCCGCTGTTGCAGCTTTGTCCGGAAGGACGTCCAGAATGACGTCGAGGAGGCCGTTCAGCTGTCTGGTCTAATTAGCATATTATGCTTTTATTATTATAGACTAGAGGCCCAGTGCATGAAATTCATGCACGGGGGGGGGGGGGATGTCCCTCAGCCCAGCCTGCACCCTCTCCAATCTGGGGCCCCTTGAGGGATGTCCGACTGCCTGTTTAGGCCCAATTTTATAACTGCCCTCCCCTGCTGGCCTGGTCACCCCTAACTGCCCTTCCCTGCCAGCTTGGTCACCCCTAACTTCCCTCCCCTGCAGGCCTGGTTCCTCCCAACTGCCCTCCCCTGCTGGCCTGATCACCCACAACTGCCCTCCCCTGCTGGCCATCTTGTGTTCACATGGGGCAGCCATCTTGTGTGTTGGAGTGATGGTCAATTTTGATATTATCTCTTTATTAGATAGGATGTCACCCAATAAAAAAGAGTAGACATTTAGAAGCAATTTCCAAGCAAAGGGGATATAGTAAGAAAAACGAAACTAAATATAGAGGCTTTAACTGTTATTTCTCTTCAAGTAAGAAAGAGAGAACAAATGAATTTCATAGATTATTTCCATCTGCTTTATGGGAGGAATTGAACCTGCTATCCTGAAACTATGTAAGATGCTATTCTAATATAAATATGAAGTATATGTTAAATGCCCCCATGCAATGAAAATTCAGGCTGAATTATTAGTTGTTTTAAAGTATGACAGATATTCTTCTCTTTTCAAGCCTATAAAATGAATTTTTTAAATAAAGAAATACTGGATGGATAAGACATTTGGTGCTACTAAAAACTCCAATAGTGACCATGGTCTACTTGGATTCCCAGACAACATAGGCCCTCCTTGCTCCTAATGGGTGATAGCTCACAGTGCATGAAGAGTGAAAAAAGATGTTATAGTCACTAAACATCTGGACTGAGAAACTTTGATAGAAGCAAAATAAGCAAAAACATGTGCACTTCCCAGCTGTGAGCATGTTAAATCAGCCTAAATCTTACATTTCTGATTTGTAGGGAAGCTAAGAATCTCCTTAATGTAAGCTCATGCATTGAATATTCTGTGTTGACACTGTAAGTTCTTCTAGTTGTGTAGCAGAATATTTTATAAGATGTAAAAGCTTATGAAAAATTTAAGTTGTAATGATTATTTAAATTCATTTAGATTTCTCAGAATAAAAATTGTCAAACCTAAATGAAACCATGTATATGGCCAATTCTTATAATTTCCATGTATGCCAAATCTTTTAAAATACTTCTTTTGGTTAATCTCTATGCATATATGCATAATCCATGGACAGAGACAATAGTGTGGTGAAGGCCTGGGGTAGGGTGGGAACTGGGTGAAGGGGGAAATGGGGGGAAACGGGGGACATCTGTAATACCCTCAACAACAAATATAAAGAAAAAATACTTATTTTTAAGGAATTTGTATAGTTAAAATTTTCAGAAAAGTCAAAAAGTTTATGAATAGTAGAATGAAACAGCAAGATGCATAAATATTATTATTATTCTTTAAGAGGGAAAATATGCTAAAATAGAACATTGGGATATTTCCCCATAAATCTCTGAACCCTTCAAATTTGAGTAAAGTCATATTGAAATAAAACAGAAATATGCTGGTCTAGCTTAATACCAACATGCCTGAACATATCTTCCAAATAGTATGAGATCAGAGCTCTCCTCTATACAATCCTTTAAAAGATAGTATGGTATAGCCAAGCCTCAGAAAAAGGGTAGGAGTATTAGGATTTAATAAGCAGGCATTTTGCCAGGTAGTTGGACAAGATTATAAAACCCTCCCAGATCAGTTTACTCAGGCACAGATTTAAAGGAGAATTAAATGAAATAAAATAGGTATTGTGCTAATTTAATGCTTGGCACATAGTAGGGATTCATTAAATGTTAGTTTCTTCTCTTCTGCAGTACAGTAACGAATAGAGAGGGTTGAGTTGGTTCAAAAAGAGCATTTGGCTCTGTTTACAGAGAATGAGTCAGGCACACGATTATAGCTCAATAATTATAAGGAGAGTTGCTTGCAGACCACCTTTCTTTCTCAAACCTCAACACAATCTTTAGTACACTGTTCAAGTAGGTTTACAACTTAAATGTAAACATGTCCTGTTTGTCCATGAATCTACATATTTGTTGACTCAATTACTTTCTTTTTGAAAGGATATGGAATAAATTTTCATCAATCATTCATATCTAAAGTACTGTCTCTCCTCTCCCCCCCCCCCACTCCCAACCAATGTAACCTAAAGTGTTTCTATTATCTTTGGCAGAACATATGCAATCTACCCATCTTAATTGGAATTACCCATCCTTTTTAGTTCAAATGTTTAAATTATGAATGGTTAAAAAGTTAGAGAACATATGCAATCTACCCATCTTAATTGGAATTACCTGTCCTTTTTAGTTCAAATGTTTGGTTAAAAAGTTGGAACTATATCTGTAGAACGTAAATTCTGGATAATTATATTATAATAATAATGATTATTATTATTAACATAGGTGTCTCCAACATCTGTTATATATTATTGAAACCTATCAAGCTAAACAAAGTTGTTGTTCCATTGGAAAATGGGAATAAGTGGTGAAGTGAGAAAAGAATGTTTTTTTTCTTTGGGGAAGTAGGAAAGAGTATGATTTTTTTATTTCTGTTTAACCTGGGTATCCTAGGACTTTCTTGGATTTCATGAGACTGTAATGTAGCAGATAGACAGATGTAATAAGTATAAACTCAAAACACTATTTAGAAAAAAGACATTTCAGGCACCTTGTAAACAAGGGAAAATTGCACTAAAGTCTGTTCTTGCTTCTCAAAGAAATGTTTATGTCCTTGTGTAATAATTTACAGTTTCTCTTTCTCTCTAAAAGCAAGAAAATTGATCAGATAGCACACCATTTCCTCAAAAACTGGAATGCACACATACAAAATGAAATGGTGATCAATGACTACAGTCAATAAGTTGGCCAATAATATTACTGGACATAAGTGAAAAGTTATTTGTAGCCACTAAATCAGTGTTTCTTATTCTTTTCTGTCCTGTTTCTTCCACTCAGTAGCATGCATCTAGCTGTATTAGAAACCCAAGCACATTTTTATAAGACATTTCCTCTTTCTATCAAGTTTATTTTAAAGTAATCTGCAAAAGTAAACAAACCCCCCAAACTCAATTTTACCTCCTTCCGAAATGTGATCTTTGGAAATTACCAGATTCACCATTTTACTTCCAACTTTTCTTCCCTTAGTTCATTTATGTTTTTAAAGTAAGGGAAAGATGGCATCTTGTTTTTCCCTTACACTAAAGCACAATTAGTAAGTGAGAAGCCAGCACCATTTATCTTCACACTCCCTTACCACTTAGTGTAAGATTTGTGAACTGTAATACTGCAATCAAAGCAGCATTTATCATGTTTTTATTTGAAACCTTAATGAAGAATAAAAGAAGGATAAGATGTTCCATAATATATTTAGGAAACATTTGAAAAAGTTAATGAAATCTGGCTCCAGAGAAAAATTTATTATAGACAACTGCAGTTGGAGCTGAACTTAAAAACATTCAAATGATGATTTAACATTAAATTTCAGAGACTTGAATTATCTTGATAGTAGGTGAAAACCAGCATTATGACATAAATTGTTTAAGCAAAGTGTCAAGCGTTTCTATTTCTATCCCTTTTATTACAAACTTGTTTACTCTATGTGAATGCTAACACATGAGATCTTGAGAAACAAAATGGTCACAAATGTTTATGATTCAAGCACCCCCGTTCACATGTCTAAGATGGACTGAAAAGGCAATGTAAGTAGAAAAATAGATGTAGGACAGCTTTCCACCTCTATCACTAAAGGCTCTTCTTAACTAGATGACATATCTCTCTAACACCCTAGTACAAACCTTCCATTACATTCCTGTTTCCCTAATCTCACTAGGATTGTTAGGGGATTCTCTGAGTAATAAGACAAGCAATTACTATGATGCAGTCTCAACACTAGCTGGTCAACTTGAGATAAACAGACAATGTACTTAACTCAAATAGCTCCACTGCCAGAAAAGGAGTCTTATGCTTGCACAGAGTGAGAAGATGCAGAAGAAACTGAGTTTAGAAACTTTGCAAGAGAGCTCCTTTGTTTATTTTCATTGAAGATTTGGCTCGGGTGAATATTTAGGAAAACAATATTAATGCTGCTGCTTCAGAGAATCCTTGGAGAAATCTAATAAATATCTGATTACACTTGTCTCCTACATAATTACATCAAAGTCAAACTTGTTTAACTTTTTCTATGCTTGGTTATTGCTGCACAACCAAAAATATGTTAATTGGCAAGCTAGCTTCTAATGTACTTATACCACTGGTGGTTTATTAAGTTCAAATTTTATGATGCAAATGAAGAGAGAATGAAGCTATTTTTAAAAAAGTTAATTCAACTTTGAGGTTTTTTATTTTAAAGGAAGGCTTTTAACACTTCAATTACATAGTTATTTTTAAAGAATATCAATTTTTTGGAAGGTAGTATATGTGCATAGAAGTATCCTCTATATCTCTAGACATTAAACAATAGAGTTAAGAAAAATTTGAAATATGAGACACACCCTACCCTACTCACCCTGACAGCATTACAAAAGAACTTTTTCTTGAGAATTTACCATAGGGAAAAGTTCTTCACACTACAATAGCCTTCTCCAACTCTTTCACTGGTTATATCTCTTGAGCATACCCTTAAAGAACTTCTTCCAATTTAACATAAAATACAAGAAATAAAAAAATAATACAAAAAATGCTTTTAAAAATAGGAACTCAATGCATTGCATTGCTATATATACTAGTATATATAAATTTTTTAAATCTATAACTCCTAAGTTTTTCTGAACATACCAAAGAATTTCTATATGCAAATAAAACATGATGTTAAAATGGGAATTACCCTGTTGTCTTAGTTTTGAATAAAGCCATAAAGTCAAATCAAATGGTGTTTGGTGCTCACACATTTTTTAGTAATGGTGCCAAAACATCTATGCACAATTTGCTAAAGGATGATGCCAAATCTGACCCAATGATATTCAACCAGTGTGCCATAGCAGACACACTGGTGTGTCACAAGAATTTTTAAACTATGTAATACCTGACTATTTAGTCAGAAGCACTGATCTTTTTTTCCTTAGATTGTCAACTAAACAATGACACCTAACACAATAGCCATCCAGTGTGAATGAATCAAAATTATACCTTTTTTTTGTAAAATCGGCAAAAGATACATTTGGTGTGAATGAATCAAAATTATACCTTTTTTTTGGTAAAATCGCCAAAAGATACATTTTTGGTGAGCCTCAGAATTTTAGTTATTAGTTTATGTGTGCCATGAGATAAAAAAAGGTTGACAATCACTGCCATAGACTATTACCACCTTTAGGATATATAGAAAGGGTTGTGACTGATAAAGGTATATTGGTAGAAAGGGTTTCTTAGAGAGTTTTATCGTCAGAGTACTGTGCTAAACTAAGAAACAGTGCTGCTCTGGGAATAGTCTACATATCCAAGAGTCTAACTGAACAAGGAAGCTTATCATTCCCGTGGGCCACATCTGTAACCAGTAGAAAGGTGGAGGTTTGGGTCACTTCAGAGGGGCCTTGCCAGTGAGGAATGCTTGAAGGTATGATACATCCCTTACAAGGATGGAGAAAAGGAATCCAGAACCATATGGAGAGTCGTAGGTAACCAGCACAGGAAACATCAACCTACCATGGAGCACAGGTGGAAGATCCCTATAGAGATTGCTGAGATGACGTCAGATTATCATGCACCCACACAAAGGGCCATTGAGCATCCATAACTCCAGGAGGGCATGAGTAACAGATTACCATTATGCATTCCAGACTTTTTATGAACCTTGTCTTGCTTCCCTCTCCACCAAGAGGTTGCACAGTGAGAAGAGTGAAAATCATGAAGAAGCACACAACAAAATCCTCCCCCACTGAAGTTTTTCCCAATCTGAGCTAGGTTTAGATTGGGGGAAGATTGAAGCTTCAATTTTTATGAGAATAATTTTGATATTAAATTGAACTAAACATAAAAAAACGAACAAAAACTTAAGTCCCTGGAAAGGCTATGGGACTGGCCTAGGCTTTCATCCATGGACAGGCAAGGAGGAGTCTACAAAACAGAATAAAATGAGTTCTCCTGAAAAAAACAAAAACTCTGTGAGTCCAGGTTATATGATCTGTTATACAAGTTTTGAGATGAATAGCCAAGGAGAGTTGAATTAATCTGTATAACAGGGAGAGAGGAATTTGAAGTTTATAAAGGGAAATGAAAGAGGGGGAGAGAAGGCAGGGGAATTGGCACATTATGGGGGAAAGGAGACAGAAAGCAAAACCACTGTTGGCAGGGCTACTAAGAAGGGTTTGATAGAACAGAAAGAAATGTCAATAAGAATTTCCATATTGTTTTCTTTGAGGTGTATGATAACTAGCCTCTCCTTTCTTCTATAAAATCTCCCATAAGGAAATGTGTATGAGTGGAATGTTTTACCAGAACTTGAAGAGATGAAGTGCCTCAATGTTCAGTCACTGTGGAGAAGGTAAGTCATCAATATTAGGATGGATTCACATAAGAATATATTCTAAAAAAGTCTGGTGTTTACTCAGGATCCCTAGCAAAGAGGAAGCTTCTTTTGTGGATTCTACAATTTGTCTATTTATCTTACCAGACTTTATTTATCCTTGTATGTTAATATTTCTCATCAATATGCATTTGATTGTTATGATAATGATGATGATGATATGATGATGGTGGTGGTGGTAATGGTGATAATGAGGTTGGTGACAAAGACAAGTCCTACCATTTTTGAATGGTTACTGTGCTAAATGTTTTTTATTAATTATTTTACCTAATCCTCACAATAAACATATAAAATAGGTGTTATTGTCTCTATTACATGAAGAAATTGAGCCTCAGAGAGATCTGATAAATTTTTTAAAAATATTTTTATTGATTTTTAGAGAGAAAGGAAGGGAGAGGTAGAGAGAGAGAAACATTGATCAGTTACCTTCTGCAACATACTGTACTGGGAATCAAGCCTGCAACCTGGGAATTGAACCCATGATGTTTGGTGCACAGCCCAACACTTAACCAACTAAAGCCATACTGGCCAGGGAAGATATTTGATAATATTTTGATGCTACTCAGATATTAAATGTTAGATACAAAATTTGACATTGTTTTTATAACCCATAGTAAACATTCAATTTCATCTGAATTTCCTCCATAAAGGTAATTCTTACAAATGTAATATACAACAATGTTCTATTTCTTTTCTTCTGTCTACTTTGTATTTAATTTTCTTTTTTTTTCTAGTTTTCTAAGCTAAGATTATTGGTCTTAAATCTTTTTAAATTATGCATTCCAAATATATATTTCCTCTAAGCCAGTGGTCCTCAACCTTCCTAATGCCGCGACCCTTTAATATAGTTCCTCATGTTGTGGTGACCCCCAACCATAAAATTATTTTCATTGCTACTTCATAACTGTAATTTTGCTACTGTTATGAATCATAATGTAAATATATGATATGCAGGATATATTTTCATTGTTACAAATTGAACATAATTAAAGCATATTGATTAATCACAAAAACAATATGTAATTATATATGTGTTTTCCAATGATCTTAGGCGACCCCTGTGAAAGGGTCGTTCGACCCCCAAAAGGGTCGCGACCCACAGGTTGAGAACCGCTGCTCTAGAAGCTTCCACAGCCCAGCCACTCATGTGCACAGTGCTCCAGCAGCGGGACAGTCCCTCACCTCCAACTCCCCTTTAGGAAGGGAGACCTGAGCCTTACCCAAGTAGGTCAGGACTCCCTAAATCAGCGGTTCTCAACCTGTGGGTCACGACACAAAGAGTTGAACAAACTCTTTTGTATATCTTATTTGTTAGATCAATTAAGAATAAGAAAGACAAAAGATTTTATTTTACTTGCATTTATTACTCCTATAATGTGCTTCTTACTTTATGTAGATCCTAGTTTCTATTACACGTTCCTTCTTTCTGAATATTTTCTGATTTTACTTGCATTTATTACTCCTATAATGTGCTTCTTTATGTAGATCCTAGTTTCTATTACATGTTCCTTCTTTCTGAATATTTTAAGTTTTTCACAAGGTTGGTGTTACTGGTGCTAAATTCCCTCAATTTTGTTTGTCTGAGAAAGTATTTCTCTTTCACCTTTGAAGGGCAATTATGCTGGATACAGAATTCTAGGTTGGTGTTTTTTTTTCTTTCAACACTTCAAATATTTCACTCCACTATTCTCCGTTGCATGATTTCTGATGAAAAGCCTAATGTTATTCTTATCTTTGTTTCTCTATAAGTAGGGTATTTTTTTTCTTCTGGCTTCTTTCAAGATTTTCTTTTTTTTTATTGCAGTTCAAATATGATATACCTATGTGTAGATGTTTTGATATTTTATAGCTTAATGTTCTCTGAGCTTCTTGTGTCTGAGTTTCCTGGCTCTATCATTACTTTGGAAAAATTCTGTCATTATAACTTCAAGTATTTTTCTCTTTCTTTATTTTTTTTCTCTCTTTCTTTCTTTTTCTCCTTTTAGTATTCTCATTACACTTTAGTAATTATTCCACAGTTCTTGGATATTTTGTTCCATCTATTCTATTCCCTTTTTTTGCATTTTATTTTGGAAATTACTAATGACATATCTTCATGCTCATTGATTCTTTCCTCGGCTATGTCCAGTCTACTGATAATTCTGTTAAAGGCTTTCTTTATTTCTATTACAGTATTTTTTATTTCTAGCATTTTTTTTTGAAATTGCTGCTCACCAGCAGTATCCTGTGTTCCCTTAAGAAATGTTAATTTTTAAAAGTTACAACAAGCCTTTATATATTAAACATAGATATTTTAAATTTCTAGTCTAATAATTTCAAAATATCTATTGTATCTAAGTTGGGTTCTGATACTGTGCTTTTTTGCCTTTTAGCATGCCTTGTATTTTGCTGTTAAAAACTAGACATGCTGTATTAGGTAAAAAGAATTGAGGTAGATAGGCTTTTAGTATGAGGGTTTTATGTTTTATCTAGTGAGTTAGATTGTGTTTCCTCTTTGCTGTAGCCAGAGGTGCCTGTTTGCTGGTGTCAGAGATTAAAATTTTCTCTAGTATGCTATTTTCCAAGGTTGTCCATCAGTTTCCCTAGATACTCCTTAAATAGCATTTGAGGCTTGCAGTTTTTAAGCTGTAATAGCCTGTTATTATATAGGGTGTGTGTGTGTGTGTGTGTGTGTGTGTGTGTGTGTGTGTGTTGTGTGTGTGTGTGTGAGTATGGGCAGAGATGTTTCTCTAGTCCTATGGTTAGGTCTCAGTCTCTCAGTGAGACTAAAATGGGTATTTCCGTTCCCCCACAATGAAAGATGGGGCGGGGGTAGAAGGGGCTGACAAGGAAATCTATGGGAAATGGCAGAGATTTTATCTTAGGAGTTGAGGAATGGTGGTTTAAATTGAAGGAGTAGATTAAAGGAGTTGTATTGGAAAATTACTTTCTACTCCTATGAAGTCCAGTTAATTCAATAAGCCAGTTACATTTATAATAAGGTCATAATCATCAAATATGAGGACTGGGTTTAAGTTTATTGCATTACACAAGGATCTGGGTATACAGAAGCCTTAATAGTGCTAGATCTTTTGCATCTAATGTGTGAAATAAAGCCACAGTACTTCTAGGTCTAGTTTGACTCCCTGGGACCAATTCTGGCACAGGAAATAAGTGCTTCCTTTATGGGGTAAGACTGCCAAGCCGTCTTTAAACAGATGGCTGTTATTTTATTATTCAACATATCTTCCCTTGACACCTCTCTCTCTGACAATTATTGCAGCAGATACAGTCTTTTATTTGGAGAAAATTTTTGAGATAGTTTTTGAAAAACAGTATCCAGAGGTATGGAAGATTTCTTTCTATTTTTTTATTCACCTATCAATCTGCCCCTGAAATTAGGTTGGAGATCAACAAAAAATGATTCCAGTCATTGATAAATTACAAAGATTACATCTCCATCTCCATGAATTATCTTGGAGACTTAGTACTAGTACTGACTATCTCAAATGTTTTTTGGAGCAGAGTAGGGATAGTTCACCACTTACAGCTCCAGACACTAGATAGCTATCTAAAATTGACTCTTGAACAACACAGTCGAAAGTCCCCATGTAACTTTTAATTCCCTAACTCCTAAAGGTCTACTGTTGACTGGAAACCTTATCTGTAACATAAACAGTTGATTAACATATATTTTGTATGTTATATGTATTATATACTGTATTCTTACAATAAAGTAAGCTAGATAAAATAAATTGTTACAATCATAAGGAAGAGAACATACATTTATGTTATTCATTGAAAAAAATCTTCATGTACGTAAGTGAACTCACAGTTCAAACCTGTGCTGTTTAAGGGTAAAATGTAAATGTTACAATGAAAACCTAGGCTTTCACCGTTGAAATAAATAACTTTATCTCCCATCTAATAAAGAAATCAAAGTTTTTTAAACAGAGTAGAACAAGAGGAAGCTGGTATCATGACACTGTCTATTTATTACAACCTCTGAGATTTTCTTACTTCTAGGTAGACTTTCTCTTGGATAAAAATTCCTCACACAATGTAAAATAAAGTCATGGTAACTTTAGGTTGTATCATCCTACAGCTAGCCATCCCAGAGGAAGACAGTGCCACTTTTACAATGATTCCAAAAGAAGTCCTGGGGAGGACTTTGGCTCATCATGGAGCTGGTGTCTGGAGCTGTAAGTGGTGTCAACCCCACCTGAACTATAAAGACTAAAGATGAGAAAGTGGTGCTGATCCAAAGAAACTCTTATTAAATTAAAAATTTATGTTCACTCAGAAGGAAAATTTTTGCTATCTTCCATTTAAACATGTTCTTTATCATCTGTTCATCCTATTTCTTTTCCACCATTAAACTTATTAAATGTCTCCCAGAGCCATCCACTGAATGATATCTCCTGCAACATAGCTTTCAAAGAAATTTCAAAACATTTCTCAAAACTTGGAGGAAGACACAGAATCTCAGGAAGTGGCAGGACCTTGTATTACCCTCGACTGTATCACTTCTCTCTTTATAGGTTTCGAGGTCATCACATTGTAGTTTAGTGCAGGTTCTGACTGATCTCTATTGGGACCCTGATAGCATCTTTTCATGTTCAGTCTTTGGTAATTTAAGTGAAATCGGAGACTGATTTAGGCACTACTTCAAGAACATTAGCTCAAAAATTTTGGACAGACAATGGATTGTAAAGAAACACCTGGGAAATCTTCATGGTACTGAAAATTCAGGCATCATAGGAGTAAAAAAATGATTTTGCCTTTCAGATTAAAGTGAGATTGATTGACCATGTGTAAGACCAACAGATTTAAAAGATCTGTGCATAGTAATCATATATTCCAGGTCTTAAGGGTCAGGTGAATTTCAAATATTCTATTGCATTATCCCAATAAGTATACTCATATTGTCAATATATCTGGGGCAGGAACTCATACAATATGGTCCCCAAAATTATATCTAGATCCTTGTTGGCAATTTTATTATATCAGAAGTTCCAACATCCCCCGACCACAGTTACCAGGGAAATCATGGCCCTTAGTTCTAAAGAAAATTTAAAATGTTTCTGGGAAGGAAAATGTCATCCAGTTGTACTTGGTGGTAATTATCCAGATTTTCTAGACCATGGCATCATACTGTGATAGACATGTTTGGTGTCATCTCCTGACTTAGAGAAAAGGTTATAAGGAAAGATTTGTGACAGAGTACACAGGTGAGTTAAATATTTGCAGACAAGAACGAGAGAATGAAGTTGAACTTAAGTGTCTTATCAAAGTTATTCTACCTTGGCTGTATATATTTGAATTACCTGACAGCTTTGAAAAATTACCGACTTTTTTCTTCATTTCCAGTCCAGACAAATTAAATCAGAATTATGGGAATGGGAACCTGAAAACCTTCCCAAGTGATTCTAATGATCCATCAGTGTGTAAAACCAAGTTTTGAGAAATGTACAAAAGTAATATCTAAAATGTGTGTTAAGCTAAATATCAGTGGAATTATCAAATGAATAAGAGAAGACTTGGGTAAGCTTTTTGCTACCATTTATTAAACATGTATGTATGCATATGCACTATGCTACTCTCTAAAACATAACTGTGAGGTAGGAATAATTATCCTCTTTTGACAACAGAAAAAGTTGGTTAACAGCTTAAGTGACTTGAATAAAATCACAATAAGTAGTAAGTAGCACAGCCAGGATATTTGATTGATGCTAAAAAAATTCATTGATGGTAGTGTCAGTATCTTACTCATCTTTCAATCTCTTCCTCTTCCTATTGCACCTACCTCCACCCTCTAGAAAAGCATCTACTCTAGAACAGTGGTTTTGTAAAAGGTCACTTGATTGAACACAATGGACTATGAGTGTCTTACATGTATGAGACAGTACATTTTTTCTCCTATAATCTACTTCAAATACTTCATCAAATAATCAGCCAAGGCAGCCTAGGAAAAGATAGAATTTTGGTTCTTTCCCTAAATTTTAGGCCTTGACACACTATTATAACTAGGATGGGGGAAGAAGACCAGTCAGTTCCAGGTTATTTAAGGTCTTGAACATTGGCAGAGACAAGAGCACAGCTAAGGAACAGGCAAGGGAGATGTGAGTTCAGATAGATTCAAGGACAGAGTTCAGTTCAAGTGTAAGTCATGAATCAAAATAAAAGTTACAGTGAGATAAAGATTTCACCAGGTAGGTGAAAAGCAGTTATTTTCTTTAAGTAATATGAATTAGAATACTATAGGAATCAGTGTCAGGAGCCAAAGAACCCAGAATCAACAGAGGTGCTTCGTGCATGAAAACTGTGCAGTAACCCAACAACTGGGATGTACGGTGTTGGACACTGGGAGATTAGGTTAAATAATATCCTATAGATCAGTGATTTTCAACCTTTTTTCACCTCATGGCACACATAAACTAATTACTAAACTTTAGTGGAATATCAAAATACATATTTTTGCTAATCTGACAAAATAAAATAGGTATAATTTTGATTCGTTCACGGGTGGCAATTATTGTGTTGGCTGTTGTATTTTTATTTGACAGTCTAAGGGAAAAGAGGTCAGTGCCCCTGACTAAATAGGAATTGCATGTTTTAAAAATTCTTGTGCACACCAGTGTGCCTTTTGCAGCACACCAGATGAAAGTCGCTGCTATAGATATTTCACAAGTAACTATGTGCAAGCCACTGGGAACTGAAATGCAAATGCAAAGATGAATAAGACACACTTTATCCCTAAGGAGGGAATAAACTAATACAGGGACATAAGAGAAAGGTGTAATGGGAGTACCTATGTGGGAGATAACACTGAAAATTTAGGGGTGTTCAAGGAAGTTATTACAAAATGTTTCATGAAAGAAATGAAATTTTAAAAATATGCTTTGAAGAATAAGATTTTTATAGGTACACTGAAAGGTGAAATGGGAATGTTTAAAAGGTAGATGGAGATCTCAGGCCCTGTTAAACTAAATTTCAAGGACAGGACCCAATTTTGGAGAATTGATATTGCAAATAGTTGGAAAGTATCAGCAGTATGGCTGATTTACCTGGACATCAGACTATTTAAATACATACAGAGAATGCATGGGAAGCAGAGACAAATGCTAAGATTCTTTCTTTGCAGGGACTCTGATTTATCTCTCCAGAACAGCACATACAAGGGACTCAAGAAAGCTTGACAAGTGGATTTTTGTTAGTAATCAGAGAACATGTGAGGACTGGGAGATTAGGTTAAATAATATCCTATAGATCAGTGATTTTCAACCTCCAAATTCAATGTTACTCAACACTTTTGGGTTTTTAGCCACTAGCAACAAAACATTTTGGGAAGGACATGTATATTTTAGAGAAACAATCCCTTCAACATGTTGAAAATAATTTATTCCTTTTTCTGTGTCCTTAGCTTTTGAATGAGTTTAGTGTCTAGTAGCGTAACAACCCAGGGAGTTGCTTAAGCCTAAGCATTTTGAACTAACAGTAGAGACTTTTTTACACTGGCCTATAACTTTCAATCATAAATCAATCTATTAGCACTGCAACAATAAAATATTTCAATACAACCTTACTATATGGTTATATCCTGATTATCAGTATGAAAGTTCTAAGTGGTATTTTAATGATATGACTGATCTCTTCCTAGGATATTTTTTATTCTAAACATTGTTTTTGCATGTTTAAGATGGATATCATCATTAGGGGTTCTCAGTCATTATAAATTAGTTGTGTGTCAGGAGACTCTTAGCCTTTTGCTACAAATATGGATGGTTTGGATACCATTTTTCTCTCAGATATTGAGAAGACTTTTCATATTTCGTTATGTCACAGCAATCTCAAAATTGGTAGCAAGTTCTTTATGTGTTACCATTGAAAAAACAGCAGGAATCTCAGTTTGATGCCAAATGGTAGCCACTCAATCATTTGCCATTTGGCAAAGAGTTTCATCCATTATGTTGTGCTTTAGCGACACTATAATTACTTTCCAATTTTCTAATTCTAAACATCTAGGAGACCTAGGTTACTATAGAAATTACTTCTCCACTTATGTACAACTTATCTCAGCTAAGTTATTTCGTCTAAGAGATCACAAATGTGACCATTGTCAAACTACAGTCATAATATTTCCTGCAAAATATTCACATGTCTAGAATTCTACTCTTTGTATAAAGTTACAACTTATATGACCAAATCTTTACAGTAGTACACTTGTAAAGTTCAGCCTGAGAGGGGCTTCTCAAACTTTGATGTGCCTTCTAGTCACCTGGAAACCATGTTCAAATGCAGATTGTGATTCAGTAGCTCTGGGGTGGGGCCTGGGATTCTGCGTTTATAATAAGCTCCAGATAATGCTGATGCTTGTTGATCTTCAGATCATGCATTGAGGAGCAAGGAGATAAAGAATATATTTTGTTGTACTTTAGAATTTTAGAGGATTTAAATGATAGTTCCTGTTTGATTTTTGAAAATATAGCAAAGTTTTACATTTTTCTTATTTAAGTTGATCATAAAATAAGTTAATAGTACAAAGATACATATGACTATATCAATTTGGAAACTAAGAAAAATGCAGGTTAAGTGACAAAGTAGAAAACACCATAGGGTCACATCTCTTTATCACATTAGCACTCAGAGATCAAGTCAATGATGTATTCCACTTGGAATTTTTATTTATTTTTTTTTATTAAATATATTTCTTTATTGATTTCAGAGAGGAAGGGAGAAGGAGAGAGAAATAGAAACATCAATGATGAGAATCATTGATTGGCTGCCTCCTGCATACCTGCCACTGGGGATCGAGCCCGCAACCCAGGCATGTGCCCTTGGCCGGAATCGAACCTGGGACCCCTCAGTCCGCCGGCTGACGCTCTATCCACTGAGCCAAGCCAGCTAGGGCACACTTGGAATTTTTAGAACAGTGTATATTACAGGTAGAAATTCTGCTGGTATAGTCTCTTCAATGCAGGAATGCAAAAAATAAATATCTCTAGTAAAGAAAATGTTTACTTTGTAATACAAAAAATATGGAGTTCTTTAAGACATATTTTTCTTTGGGCCCAAAATTTAAATGTAGAATGCTGATTTTCATAGCATATAATGGCCCAGGCTGGTGCCTGACTTTAAGCATATTATTTATTACTAGAGGCCCAGTGCACAAAATTCGTGCACAATGGGGTTGGGGGGCTTCTTCAGCCCGGCCTGCACCCTTTTGCAATCTGGAACCGTTGGCTCCTAACCACTTGCCTGCCTGCCTGCCTCATCACCCCTAACCACTCTGCCTGCCTGCCTGATCGCCCCTAACTGCTCCCCTGCCTGCCTGATTGCCCCTAACTGCCTCTGCCTCAGCTCCTGCCAATGAGGCTTCGTCCAGAAGGACATCCAGAAGGTTGTGCAGCTGTCCAGTCTAATTAGCAAATTACACTTTTATTATTATAGATTATTCAAGAGTAAAGTGTTATTTCTACAAGGCTAAGAATATTTTGCAACACCAATTCTGCAAAACTAGGTAGAAATGTACAGGTTTGATCTCAGACTTTTTGAACGCTGAGTAGTCTTCTCCAAGGAATCATTTACAGGGTTTGAATCAAGGCCCTCTTCTCAGTGTAACTGGAGAGACCTATGTGAAAACACTGAAACTGACAAATTATGAGTTTGACAATCACAGATTTCTTTGCTGAGACTACAATGTCTAGCTACATGCCTCAACTTGTTATTTTTTGTAACAAAGTTTTCAGTGACTCAAATTGAAAATGTAAGCAAGATAATAAAAATAAACAGATCAGCTCTTGCATCTTCAAGCTGGAATAGCAGTAATGATATTTTTTACTGCTGGTTTCATACCTTAGTTCTGGTAATGTCATCTCCCATTTGAAATAACATTCTTGTGGAGAAGACATTCTAAAGCACATAGAACCACAGTACCATGGACTTAGATACTATGGATTATTCCTTAAGGAACCATGGCACCAATGGCAAACAAGCCAGGCAGAGAGAATATCAGTATTTGCTTTAGTTTCACAGTAAGAATATGGTGTCTTAGGCAAAAAACCTCTACTGTACCTCAGTTTATTCAAAGCTATCTTCAAAGATCCTTATGTCAAATAGAAAGAAGGAAGAGAAAAACTTCTACTTATCCATATCTAAACCATATACTCAATTTTAAAAGGTTCAAAATTTTGATGAAATTTTAATTTTTAATTTCCAACTTATCAACCGTGTTTCACAGTTCCCCAATATTTTCTATTCTCAAACTCGACCTCTTGCGGAGGGCTGTATTTGCCTTTTCTCTTCCTTTAACTCTAAGCTACATAGACATGCAACTGTTCACCTTGGCAGTGCCTACTATTTAAAATATTTTGATGGTTTTCCATAACTCAATTAGAGTCAAAATACCACAGAATGGCATAAAATTCCTATCACTGTTTAGTTTCCAACTACTTTGTAACCTCAATTTCTATCATTTCACCACCTCTTCTTACTCACATTATGAAAGAGACCCTGGCCCTTAAAACAAGGGCAACAGAAAAGTGAGGGGTACAGGCCATACTAAAGTACATAATCATGATATCTGTGTCCTTCAAAGTCTCCATTCCTAGAAAACCAACTCTAATCTGTATGAAAAAGCTTTAATAAGACCTCTTCTTTGGAAGCAAATTTTTTTGTGGAGAACCCATAACCTTAAATTATATAAAAAACTATGGTACATCTACACAATGGAATACTTCACCGCTATATAAAAAGAAGGAACTTTTACCATTTGCAGCAGCATGGATGGAACTGGAGAGCATTGTGCTAAGCAAAATAAGCCAGTCAGAGAAAGAGAAATATCACATGATCTCACTCATTAGGATATAAATAAATGCAAATAGGCCTGTCTGATGTGGCTCAGTGGTTGAGCATCAGCCCATGCACCAAGAGGTCACGAAAAAGGAGACATGTGTAAAACTTTAAACAATAAAAAGATTTAAAAAATTAAATTAAAAAATATATACTATTGGAGATTTTAAGGTGGAGATCATTGTTCTTGTGAAACTTCTACCAATATATTTGTATCTATTTCTTTCCATCATGACCTTGTGCTTCTTATAATCAGATGTATAATATATTCATGTTTATTATAAAAATAACCATCACAGGATCCAGCATATAATATTCTTAAAAATCTTTAATGCATAATTGAATGCAATATTGTTTATCCTGGCAGGTAGTATGCACAACAGTTAGGAATTAATTTTTCATTTTCACTGAAGGTTTGTCAATGATAAATAGATCTCCTTAAAAGGTGTTGCCTTTGAGTACAGTAGCTATTAGGTACACAGTGCCTTGAAACAGAGGCATTTAAAAAAGAAATATATTCATACATTAGAAGAGTGTATAAAACCTACATGCATATTTTAGAGAATGATAATGAAGTCAATATCAAAGTAGCCAAAACCCTCATTAAGAAATAAGCATCCCCAGTAACTTACAAGTCCCTGATCCAGTTGCCTTTCATGGCATATCCCTCTCTTCCTAGTCCAAATAATAACTACTATCTTTAACAAAGTGAAAATAAATGATCTTGCATCTTATGTATGTGGCCCTAACAACATATTTGGTTTTGCTTACTTTTAAACTTCACATAAATAGAATTATATCATATGAATATTTTGAATTATGTACCTTTCATTCATCTTATGATTGTGAAATTCATCTCTCGTGTTATTTGTAGCTGTAATTCATTCATTTTTATTACTATATTATTCCATTGAATGATGATTTACCACTTAATATATTCAATATACTCTATTAAGCCCTACGCTGCTATGAATTTTCTTATACATATATTCTGTATGCATAAATAAGAATTTATCTAATCTATTAAAACCTAATGATAGAATTGGTTGGTCATCTGGCGTGTCTGTTTCATATTCAGGTAAGACCTATCTGTTTTCTAAAGAAGTTGTTCAATTTGTGATTCAATCAGCAATATATGAAGGTCTCTGTTGGCTCATGTCCCCTCTGATATTTGGTAATATATAACTTAAAATTTTTACTAGTCTGGTGTGTGTAATATGATATTTCATTCCACTTTTTTTTCTTAGTACTCATGAAGTTATGTTTTTATTAATTTTAGAGAGAGAGGAAGGGTAGAGGGGGTAGAGAAAAAGAGAGAGAGAGAGAGAGTAAATCTGCAACCTAGGTATCTGCCCTAACCAGGAGTCAAACCTGCAACCTTTTGGTACAGGAGGATCAGGGTCATTCTACTTTTTATTTGCATTTTCCTGATTATTACTGAATCTGTGTATATTTTCACATATTAATTGTTCATTTAAGTTTTCTCTTCTTTGAAGTGCCTATTCAAATATTTTGCCCAATTTTAATAGAAATTGAATTGTTTGACATTATCTTCCAGATGTTAGCTACTAGTATTCCTAACATTTATGTGATGGAAATATATTCACAGATTTTTGTGGTTTGACTTTTCAGTTCCTTTAGGGTATGTTGATTACCAGATCGCATTTTTTAACATAATTACATTTATTATTCTATATTTTGCTCTTTACATTTAGTTTTTTAATTTAATGAGACTTGATTTCTTTGGTTTGGTAAGAGTTAGAAATATAATTTTCTTATTTCCACTAATGTATTAGCTCCATTTATTGCAATGTCCATTGCACTTTCTCCACTTGACTTCCAATAGCATATCTATCAAGTAAAAAGAGTACATATGTGTAGGCATCTGTTTCTGGGTTCTCCATTTTAGCTTCATTGGTCTCCTTGTCTTATATAACAATTTAACTAGAGAAGAGAGAAGACCACATAAAACAGAGGAAAGAATCACAAATAATTTAGAGAACCTAGTGCAAAGTGAAAATAAAGGCCCTCTTGTTAAAAAATTATGAAGAATTTCAAAATGGTGGCATTGGAGCACTAAGCCAAGCATGGGCCCTTCTAAGTGAAGGGTCCTGTGCAACTATGTAGTCACATATCTACAAAGTCAGCTCTGCAGGTAAAATATGATGAGACAGTTCCTTTCTTATCTAAGAAATATAAAATAATGCAGGAATAAGCTCAACCTTCTTACAAAAGTTAGTTTTCAATCCAGAAAAAAAAAAGATTATCTAAAAGAAATTACACACCAGCATGGAATCAGATATAATTTTTAACACTAAATTACATTTAATACTAGTCAATATACAGGTAATGACAAGGACTCCTACTACTAATGAGGGTAAAAATAGTCTTCAATTGGTCTGCTTTTATTCTTTAACCTCCAATTACAAGTTTGGTTATATTTTTAACCTTTATTTTGGTAGGGAGCGGCTATAGGGTTAAGCCTCGGACTGACCTGTTGGCAAAGCCACAAACAAGTCCCAGCTTAGAGGGCACAGTCCTCTTAGCATAATTAGGCTTGACCTTATGATGCTCCCTAGATCTTATCTGGGAAGCTAATGGGCTGAGGGAGGTGCAGTAAGGCCTGCCAAAACAAGTGAAACTCACAAGAACATTGTAACTATGGTGACCACTACCTTGTTTACCTCTGGCTATAAAATAAAGGTTCAGCTTGCTGTCTGGATCTCTCGTGGCCTCAGCCAGGCACAGGAAGATCCAGCTAGACCCAGCTTATTCTCTCTGTCTTTTCTACATCCTTCGCCACCCTCCCCCCCTCAGGCTCACCGAACCCTTGGCTGTGCTGGCACGGCACAATTTTGGACATTAATTATTGAGCTACATTGTAACAGCTCAGTCATCTGTGTATAGAATGTACCTACATTCATGATTCTCCTGCCATGATATTTGGTTAGGCTGTCAACTGATGCTTGAATGTATAGTTGCACCTAAGGATTGTGCTTATTCTTAATTGCTTTTGCTAATCTGATGTGGGCTAGGATTCTTATTAATTTATTAGAGTTCTATGTTAAATAAGAATCAGAAGCTTCTAAGAAGCAACCAATCTAATAAGGGCATGAACTTTAGTAGTCGGCCTTTCAACCAATTTTAGATCACTAACTGACCTTCTGTACTTATTGTTTAGATTTACTGCTCTGCTCAGACCATACCTAAGAAAGGGCTATATTGATGCATGGAGTATTGTAATAGTTACTAATCAGTGTTTGACTTATTCTTAGTTGGCAGGCTTCTTATTCCTCTAGTATTTATTACATTTCCTTTTTGCTTCCTGAATTTTTGTAGTTCTAATGCCCAAATTGGTGCCAAGTAACTCAGATTGATTTGTTCATGTGTATGTATAATTATGTTATTGTATATCTACTATGTACTCACAAATAAACTGATTTTTAATCCACAAACATAAAAATAAGAAAAATGTCATTTATTGATCATAAAACCAAATCTCAGAGAAGTTATAGAATCACCTATGTTTATACATTCATCAAAAACTAACAACGGATGTGCTAATAGGAGAGCTTCGGCAAATATTTCTTAATCAGTGGTTTTCAACCTTCTGGCCCTTTAAATACACTTCCTCATGTTGTGACCCAACCATAAAATTATCTTCGTTGCTACTTCATAACTGTAATGTTGCTACTATTATGAATCGTAATGTAAATATCTGATATGCAGGATGGTCTTAGGCGACCCCTGTGAAAGGGTCATTCGACCGCCAAAGGGGTCGCGACCCACAGGTTGAGAACCACTGTCTTAAATGAATGTTGTTGAATACTGTTTGGCTTCAAAACACCACATATATCCACAGCATAAAAAAGATGAGCATTTAGTTGAAGTCAACTTTGGGATTACCCTTGGTTTTCACTTAACTGTAATAACTTTTCTATTTTAGAGACAGTAACAAGAATGGATTTACTAAATAGTACAATCTTTTAAAAGAATCAGAATTAGTCTCAGAGTTATAATCCACAACATTTCACAATAAGAAAAAAAGATAGTCTAGAATATGCACCTATAAAGCTTGTTAATATATATGAATAAATATTCTGCTGTTATATGGCAATTTTTATTACTATAGAGCCTGTTAAATTCAGAAATGTCAGTTTTCCCATGCTGCAGATTGCTGAGTAAGATTGAATGGTTCATAATAGGATCAACCAATACAGGCAGTCCTCCGGTTTCATTGGACTCCACGAACATCATTTCGTGGTTACATTGCCATCTCCCATTTATAGTATTTATATATATAAAAAAAAGTTCTGTCATTTCGATGTATGTCCATATGTGCTTTATGTTTTTTTTATTATTTATTTACCACAAGCAAAGGTCAGGAATTGTTATCTTTCTTTTAAATTTTTTTTTTTTACTGTTTCACTTCATTACTTTTGTGTATGTGCTCCATGTAAGTGATGTAGGTGCTTATGTAGGTGGGTTCCAACTTATGGTGAAAATCGCATTACATCGCGCCGTAGGAACGGATCTCCGACGTCACCCGAGGACCTACTGTACTTAGAAAGCTTTATTTATGTAGAAATCTTTTGAAAGACAAAAGTCACAACTTCTTTGTTTATTGACGGTGGCTTTTATGAAGTGCTTGCTAGCAAGCTGTTCTTGTCTCTCCTGACTAAAGCTTAGAGATGAAGTGGCTCCTTTAGTTCACTAATGGTTCTAACTTCCATCTCGGCCAGGGATGGTATATTTGCAAGGAATAAAAACCCACCAAAGCTAAAATAACTAAAGAAGAAAAGCTCACAGAACCTATTTAAAAGAAATTTAGCTGAGGGAACCACATGTCCATGAGTATGTATATGTGGTTACACGTGTGTGTGTGTATATACACAAAGGTCTGGGTTTGCTTGACCATGGTTCTTTTTATGTATTGGCTTCAGGCTTATCACTCTGTAAACTATCTTGTCTTCTTATTTGTCTATATACGCATGTCTTGCAATGGATGTATGTAAACTCTAAGTCTATATATGACATTCCTTTTAGATCAGCGGTTCTCAACCTATGGGTCGCGACCCCTTTGGCGGTCAAACAGCTCTTTCACAGGGGTCGCCTAAGACCATCCTGCATATCAGATATTTACATTACGATTCATAACAGTAGCAACATTACAGTTATGAAGTAGCAACGAAGATAATTTTATGGTTGGGGCACAACATGAGGAACTGTATTTAAAGGGCCAGAAGGTTGAGAACCACTGTTTTAGATCCTCACAGTTAAATGATTCCATCAATGTATCCAAATTCTGGGAAGGAGATCTGATTAGCTCAACTAGAATCAGGTGTATACTCCAACCAATCTTTTGTGAGCTGGAAGATGGGTTTCTGTGATACACAGGAATGTATCTCCCAGCTGTGGATGCTACCCATATTGAGAGCATTGTGACAAAGTGTTTATCACTTTGTGTGCCAGTTGCAATGCATTCTCTAAAACATGATTAGAAAAGCAAAAATAGCATTAGAAGCATATCTAGCATAATCATGCCCTGGCCGGTGTGGCTCAGTTGGCTGAGCATTTTCCAGTGCAACAAAAGGTCACCAGTTCGATTCCTGGTCAGGGCACATGCCCAGCTTGCAGCTCGATCCCTAGTCATGGTGCACGAAGGAGGCAGTTGATTGATGTTTATCTCTCACATCGATGTTTTTCTCCCTCTCCCTTCATCTCTCTCTAAAATTAGTAAAAATATTTTTTTAAAAAAGAAGAAGAAACATATCTACCATAACTAATCTGTTTCTGATTCTTCAACTGTTTCCTGGGCCACAAAGTGAGGGAAGCAAAGCATCCTCTCTGGGCACTAACAAATTCTAAATAAAAACTCCATAACTCTATCTCAAGCAAAATAATGTTTATGTGTTAAGGAACTGAAGATTACCACCCTTGCTGCCTAACAAATTACACCTAAGCATAGCAGCTTAAAACAACAAAAAACACTTTTTTCCCCCCAGTGTCTGTGGGTGAGGAATCCTGGGCACCTTAACTGGCTCTCTCTAATTCAGGGTCTCTTATAATGATACAGTCAAGGTATACTGTTTAAAGTATTACATATGTCTCCCTTTTCCCCCACCGAC
>NW_005355393.1:0-7401 GCF_000412655.1 Myotis brandtii | reverse complement strand
TGAGGTACCATCTGACATATATCATCAACAAATCAACAAATGACAAGTGCTGGCAAGGTTGCAGAGAAAAAGGAACCCTCGTGCACTGCTGGTGGGAATGCAGACTGGTGTAGCCACTGTGGAAAACAGTATGGAGTCTCTTCAAAAAATTAAAAATGGAACTCCCACTTGACCCAGTAATCCCACTTCTAGGAATATATCCCAATAAATCAGAAACACCAATCAGAAAGGATATGTGCACCCCTATGTTCATAGCAGCACAATTTACTATAGCTAAGAATTGGAAACAGCCTAAGTGCCCATCAGCTGATGAGTGGATTAGAAAATGATGGTATATCTACACAATGGAATACTACACTGCTGTAAAAAGGAAGGAACTCCTACCATTTGCAACACCAAATATATTTTAAAAACCTATCAATTTCTTTTTCTCTGTTTTTGGATATATTCTTTGCACTGTGTCCTGTTATCTGATTCCATGGTTCATTGTTGCTCCTACAACAATTGAATCATCTTTCATTTCCTGGATCCTAAATGATCTTTTTTCTTTAATAGCTCCTCATTTTTTTTGGAGAACATTTTCTAACAGTTTCCTAAGAAATTATACATGACCTTCATTGTTTTTACCTTCACAAATCATATGAACTGGATATGGAATTCTAGGTTAAAATATTTTTGCTCAGAAAAGATGTTTAAAAGCAATATTCCACTGGCTTCTCAATGTCAGTGCTGCTGTTGAAAAGTCTGAAGCCATTATCATTTTAATTCTCTTTTTGTGACTTTTTAAATTCTTAATGATTATGTTATGTTCTCTTTTTTATTCCTGTTTCATAGTGCTGGGCACTCACCAAACTGTCTTAATCAGAAAACCTGTTTTTCAGTTCTAAAATCTATTTCTGTTTCTGTACCTGTTTTTGTTGTTTTCTAGTTTTCAAACTTATACAGACTTATTATTGAAATAGTGAATCTTCTGGCTTAGTCTTTAATTTTTAATATTTTTCCCAAATTTAATATTATGTGAACATTTATTTTCCTTGAGCTTTCATCAATTTCAGCATCCAAATCATGCATTGAATTCTTTATTTCTTTCTTAAAAAGCTTTTTATAAGTTTTTCGTTGCATGTTTGTTTTACTTATGGGTGCAATTTTTTTCTCTTGTCTCTGAAGATATTAACCATTTTATTTTAAAGTTTTTCACCTACTCCCCAAATTTTCTTCCATTGTCTCTGATTCCTCAGGGTCTCTCTCTTTTCTATTAGTTAGTTTATTTGTTTTGGACTTTTTCTTTCATGTTGGAGGCTTTCCTCAAACATTGAAAATACTTTTTTTAAAAAAATATATATTTTATTGATTTTTTTACAGAGAGGAAGAGAGAGGGATAGAGAGTTAGAAACATAGATGAGAAAGAAACATCGATCAGCTGCCTCTTGCACACCTCCTACTGGGGATGTGCCCGCAAGCAAGGTACATGCCCTTGGCTGGAATCGAACCTGGGACCTTTCAGTCTCAGGCCGATGCTCTATCCACTGAGCCAAACCGGTCAGGGCACATTGAAAATACTTTAACCTGGTTATCCATTCTTAGTTAATGAGTCTTTAACATCGTCATGTTGGAGGCTTTCCTCAAACATTGAAAATACTTTAACCTGGCTATCCATTCTTAGTTAATGAGTCTTTAACATCTTGACTGGTATACAGTGACCTGAATGGGGGATGAGGATCCAGCAGACTTTTATGTTGGGAGAATGAACTCATTTCATAAACTAGGGCTGGGGAAACGACAAACAAGTTAGAGATAGTTTTTGTCTGATTAGTGATATTTGGGACTGAAATGAAGGAAGAGTGAGAAAGGTTCCACAGTAGAATATCTAGATTTTTACTTAATATGCCTTTCTCAACCCACAGGTCACCCTAGATCTTTATTTTAGATTCCCTAAGTCCAAAGACATTTCCCCAGAAGTTTAAACTCCCAGTATCCCATGGTGAGGGTGGAAAGGGGAGGGGCTTGTCCTTGGACAGAGCGGGGTGCTAGTCTCTTGATTATAAGATGGAACAGGATTTCTGCATACACTTTTTCCACCAGCTCCTCCATGTTTGACTCTCCCTTGTGCTTCCAAATTCTCCATAGAATTCTGGGTTGAGGAATCAGAATTCAGAAATTCTTAGAAAGTGCCCAAATCATATGTTAATCTCTATTTTTCATAATGATTTGAGTGTTTTTAAATAACAGTAAGTGATCATAATAATATACAGTAAATAATTTTTTGTGAAAGAGTCAAATTAAATTTTCAGATGTTTTGGTAAAAATAGTATTCAATACATACTTTCCCTTTCCCCTAGGCCAGCCGTGGGCAAACTACGGCCCGCGGGCCGGATCCGGCCCGTTTGAAATGAATAAAACTAAAAAAAAAAAGACCGTACCCTTTTATGTAATGATGTTTACTTTGAATTTATATTAGTTCACACAAACACTCCATCCATGCTTTTGTTCCCGCCCTCCGGTCCAGTTTAAGAACCCATTGAGGCCCTTGAGTCAAAAAGTTTGCCCACCCCTGCCTAGGCACATCGCCTTTACCTTCCTCAATTCTAAGCTCCAAGGCCCTTCCTTTGCCTCTAACACTTGTTTCCTTAGCCCATTTCTTCTATGAATTACTTTTCCTACCTCTGTGATTTTCTAAATAAACATTCTCTTCTATAAAAGAGTAAATGTCAAATAAATGTCAAGATATTAAAGTATAATACCCCAAATATATAAAGTATTTTAAAATTATTTTTCTTAAAATGAACGTTTAAAACACACAAAGCAACAACATTACATTAAAAATAATATATCACAATCAAATTGGGTTCATTCCAGGGACAAAAGGATGATTCAACATACACAAATCAATCAATGTAATACACCTCATTAATAAAACAAAGGATAAAATTCATATGATCTTATCGATAGATACAGAAAAGGCATTTGATAAGATATGACATCCATTTATGGTTAAAACACTCAATAAAATGAGTATAGAAGGAAAGTACCTCAACATAATAAGGCCATATATGACAAACCATCAGCCAATATTATAGCCAATGGTGAAAAACTGAAAGCTTTTTCTTCTAAAATCAGGAACAAGATAAGGATGTCCACTCTCACCACTCTATTCAACATAGTTCAGAAAGTCCTAGCCTGAGCAATCAGGCAAGAGAAGGAAATAAAAGGCATCCTAATTAGGAAGGAAGAAGTAAGAGTGTCACTTTTGCAGTTGACATGACTCTCTCTGTATATAGAAAACCCTAAAGACTCCACAAAACAAAACAAAACAAAACAAAAAAACAAAAAACAACCAAAACTATTAGAAACAATAAACAAATACAGTAAAGTTATAGGATATAAAAATCAATGTACAAAATCCATTGCTTTTCTCTATAATAACAATGAAACTTAAGAAAAATAACTGAAAAAACAATTCCTTTTGCAATTGTAACCAAAAGAATAAAATACTTAGGAATAAACTTAACAAAGGACATGAAAGACCTATATACTGAAAATTAAGTATTTAAAAAAGCATTAAAAAAAGATTGGAAAAAAAATGGAAAGATACTCCATGTTCATGGATTGGAAGAATCAACATAGTTAAAATGACCATTTTACCCAAAGCAATATACATATTTAATGCAATCCCTTTCAAAATCCCAATATAAATTTTTTAAAGAAATAGAACAAGAAAAAATCATCAGATTTGTATGGAACCACAAAAGATCCCAAATAGCCAAAGCAATCCTGAGGGGAAAACATGATACTGGCAGTATCACACTATGAGACTGGAAAACCACATGCAGAAGAATAAAACTAGATTACTATTTGTCGCCATGTACAAAACTTAATTCAAAATGGATCAAAGACCTATATATAAGATCTGAAACAATAAATTAATAGAAGAAAACATAGGTACTAAACTTATGGACCTTAATTGTACAGAACATTCTATGAAACTGACCACAAATGCAAGGAAGTGAAGACAAAAATAAATGAATGGGACTATATCAAAGCTTCTGCAAAGCAAAAGAAACCTATAATAAAACAGAAAGGCAACCTACCATATGGGAGATTATATTTTCAAACAGCAGCTCTAACAAAGGCTTAATATCAAAAATATATTAAAAACTCATACAAATCAACACCAAACAAACATTCCAATAAAAACATGGGCAGAGCATCTAAATAGACACTTCTCCCAAGGTGACATACAAATGGCCAATAGATGTTTGACTTCACTAACCTTTAGAGCAGCGGTTCTCAACCTGTGGGTCGCGACCCCTTTGGGGGTCGAACGACCCTTTCACAGGGGTTGCCTAAGACCATTGGAAAACACATATGTAATTACATATTGTTTTTGTGATTAATCACTATGCTTTAATTATGTTCAATTTGTAACAATGAAATTGGGGGTCCCCACAACATGAGGAACTGTATTAAAGGTTCGCGGCATTACAAAGGTTGAGAACCACTGCTTTAGGGAAATGCATACCAAAACTACAATGAGATATCACATCACACCTGTTAGAATGGCTATTATTAACAAGACAAGTGATAGCAAGAGTTGGAGAAGTTATAGAGAAAAGGAAACCATCATTCACTGCTGGGAATGTAGACTGGTACAGTCACTATGGAAAACAGTCTGGCAGTTCTTAAAAAAAATAAAACTAGAATTACCATAGGGCCTAGAAATCCCTCTCCTGAGTATCTACCCGAAAAACTTGAAAACATTTATCTGCAATGATATAGGAACCCCTATGTTCACTGCAACATTATTCACGGTGGCCACGATATAGAGACAACCAAAGTGTCCTTCAATAGAGGACTGGATAAAGATGTGGTTATATATACTATGGCATATATTACTCAGTCGTAAGAAACATAAATGGACCTTGATAATATTATGCTTAGCAAAATAAGTCAGTCAGAAAAAGCTAAGAACCATATTATTTCACTCATATGTGTGATATATAACTGAAACTCATAGACACAGACACCAGTATGGTGGTTATCAGAGGGAAGGGGATGGAGGCGGGGAGAGTAAATGGGGCCAAATATATGGTGATGGAAGATGGTTTGATTTAGGGTGGTGGGCACACAATGCAATGTAGAGATCATGTATCATAGAAAACTATATAATCCTATTGACCAATGTCACCCCAATAAACTTAATAAAATAAAACACACAAAGTATTTGATCTCTGTCCAATAGTCTTGATTTTTTATTTTGTAACAAATATTCCATTTTGTAGAAAAATTCCTTGTATTTTGTGGCAGTTATTGGTAGAGTAAAATCTTCAAGTTGAATGTTAGGGTATATGCTGCTTCATAAAAGCTCATTTCCTTTTTCAGTGATGAAAATATTTTACTCATTTACCCTAACTTTGGTTTTGCCATTGAAATTTATATTGCTTTTGCTGATTCAGATTTTAGATCAGTTACTAATTGTTTTAGTATTCTACAACATTCTTATCTTCTTCCACCTGCATTTCTTCTGTTAAAGTGTTCACAAACCCCTGTAGCCTACAGAGTATTTTCAAACATTGGAAAAGGCTAGTTAACATTATTGGATTATAGCATAACATTCTGATATCCTAACACAATTAACAGCACTACACAGAATCACGTGTGCAAATTGCCAATTTAATAACTTGCTTTGCTTCCGGAACAACTCTCTAAGGATTTGTGTAAAGTATACTATGCATATAAATATATTAATATTTATTTTATTTGCAATAATGATGTACTCTTAGCAGCAGATGGGGACACAAACACTTATAATATGACAACAGTCACTGATTAGATCTTAAATGCTTCTCTCCTCTCTGCTCTTGCCCTAGTTCTGAAAATTGCAAACTTATTCTCTGACCCTGCATATCAGTGATTTCTGCTCTAGCTTCCAATTTGAAATCAGTCTATTTCTTCAAACTAGTAACATCTCTATGGTGATTATTAAGCTTTAATTCTTGCAGGAAAATTGTAATTATTTTTCTTGTTTTTCCAAATGATTTTTCTCTAGGTAAAGAAAAACATAATTTTCCAGAAAATGCTGGGAAAGAATTCCCTTGTGGGAACATTACTCTATGCATAACTTTATTTTCTCTATCTGGGGTACCTCCAATCATCAAAGTCCTCAGACTTCCATGGAGTAATTTGGCTCACCCATAACTCCCCTCTGCAGAAATTAGGTTTAAACTTTTTCTGTTCCTCTAAATCAATTATTATTTTCCTTTGCTTCTCATCTCCCTACATTTCATTTAATCTCTTATCTGTTATTTTCTCTTTCCTCATTATTTCTTTTCGTGTGGATTAATATCTTTACACAAACAGTGATATTTGGAGGGTTGAAAAGAAATAAATGAGACAAATGATTCTATCATTTTTACTCATGCCCTCCCTTATCCTTGGTGGTTAACTTATCTATCTATAACTGATAAGGGAAAACTTTATGAATTGCACAACTCTACCTTATCCTCAAGTCACAACTTAGAGGACAAATAATGGATTCTAGACTCAAGCTCTGTCTGTCGGATTCACTCATCTAGGTATTTAAAACTGGTATTAAGAAAAAAAAATAGACTATGTAATCATCTAGGTAGAAGTAACTGGGCCCACATTTTTCATTTTTTAAAATTTAGCTAATTAATAATAAGCACCTATTATGTACCTAGTTTGTGTAAGTACTATGTTATGAAATTAGTAATTCATAGTCTCTGTTACCCAATAATCTATAGTCCAATCTAAGGCAGTGATTTTCATACTTTTTCATTTCATGGCAAATGAGCTAATTACTAAAATTATGTGGCACACCAAAAAATACATATTTTGCTGATCTGAAAAAAATGGGTATAATTTTGATTCATTCACAGATGATTATTATTGTGTGGGCTATTGTCATTTTTAAATTTGACAATCGATGGGAAAAGAGATCAGTGCCCCTGGCTAAATAGTCAGGTATTGCATATTTTAAAAATTATTGCAGCACACTGGTTGTAAGTCACTCGTCTAGTGGATAGACAAGTCAATAAATAATTAACCCATCACACTTAACAAGAATATATCTTCCAGATGTTTGTAATGCAGAGAAAGAAGTGCTGTCTTCCAGAAAAAAAATCAAGAAAGGTTTCACAACCCAGCCGGTGTTGCTCAGTGGTTGATTGTCGACCTATGAACCAGGAGATCATGGTTCGATTCGTGATCAGGTCACATGCTCTGGTTGCAGGCTTGATTCCCAGTGGGGGACCTGCAGGAGGCAGCCGATCAATGATTTTCTCTCATCATTGATGTTTCTCTCTCCCTTTTTCTTCTTCTCTGAAATCAATAAGAAAAAAATATATATTTTTTTAAAAAGGCTTCACAGAAGACCAAAACATT
>NW_005355392.1:0-754 GCF_000412655.1 Myotis brandtii | reverse complement strand
GAGCGCTTTGTCACGGATCTGAGATACGGCAAGGCCCACAGCCGGCAGGTAAGGCCCTCTCTGGCGGAATCCCTCTCCTTCCTGGAGGTCTGCTTGGGGTGGAGGTGTCAGGGCTGTGCACTGAGAAGAAAAACTTACCCCGGATGATGCAAAATTATGCTCCCTGCTTCCTGCTGGCTGGGAGTCAGGATGTCTGAGATCAAATCTCGGGACTGTTCCTGATCCACTCAGGGTCTTTGAACAGGTCACTTCCTCTCGGCCTCATTTCCCCATGTGCACAAGGAGGGGATTGTTTGGAGGACCTCTGTTTGGGGACCTCAATCGATTTAGGATCCTTTACCTCTAAGACCCACCCTAAAGGCAGCTCCTGATGCCCTGTGTGCTGTCAGGAAAATCTGGGCAAACCCTGGACCATGACAGGTCTCCTAAGGCCCCAGAGAGCCCTCAGGCAAGAGATGCTCAAGGTCTGTGGCCCATGTAAGAGCTCAAGAACATGTTATGTAAGGTCTGGGCACATCCTTACCCCTCTCCTCTTTCCCCTCTTATTAAAACACAGCTAGTAAGAGGCAGAAGCAGGATTCAATGCCCAGTGCTCCCTGCTCTTTCAGATGAACCACAGCACCTCCAGGGCTCAAAGCCCCTGTGATTGGGTGATGGGCAGCCTGGATGGAGGAGATGAGAGGAGGAGGAGGTTTGGGAGGGAAATTGAGGATTTGATGCTCAGGTGGGGTGTTGAGTTGACCAGTTAGACATC
>NW_005355391.1:373340-375509 GCF_000412655.1 Myotis brandtii | reverse complement strand
AGTGGGAAACTAATAGGGCTTGATAACATCGTAGGTGGTAAAGACAATCAGTCCCAACAGTCCAAGTAGAGCAGAAAGCATTCTCTAGTAGCACGTGAAAGATGAAATCGATATTACAAAGTGAGACTTCAATCACTTTGATACTAAAATATTAAAATATAGCCTGTAAAAAATCTATTTGAAAAGGCAAGCCTAAAATAAAATATTGTAGACATTCTAGCACCTTAATAAAGTGGATATATTTAACATCTAAATTTTGGGAATAGAGGTAGCAAACACAGAGATATTCAGAGGTCTAAATATGTATGTTAATATACAAGAAGGAAATAAATGAAATATTAATTTAAGCATCTAATGCAGTGGTTCTGCATTATTTATTTAATTTAATACAGTTCCTCATGTTGTGGTGACCCCCAAACAAAATTATTTTCGTTGCTACTTCATAACTGTAATTTTGCTACTGTTATGAATCGTAATGTAAATATCTGATATGCAGGATGTATTTTCATTGTTACAAATTGAACATAATTAAAGCATAGTGATTAATCACAAAATCAATATGTAATTATATATGTGTTTTCCGATGGTCTTAGGCGACCCCTGTGAAAGGGTCTTTCGACCCCCAAAGGGGTCGCGACCCACAGGTTGAGAACCGCTGATCTAATGTATGAAAAATGGAATGAAAAGCAGGAAACATTAAGCAGGTAAAATTGGAAAGTAATGAATTGAAAAAAGAAAAGCATTAACATTTCTTAAAGGTAATCTCAGAGCTAGTTTTTTGAAAGAAAAAAATTGGCTAAGCTAATTTAAAAAATAGAAGAATGTACTATGACCAAATATACATAAGTAAATAAAAAATATATAGCTAAATAAATAACAATATGATAATACATGTTATTTATGTACCCTTACATATTTACATATATAACATATGCTACTTATTTTACTTGAGTGTGTGTATATATATTTGTGTGTGTGTTTGTTTGTGTGTGTATATATATATATATATAATATTTTCTAGGTACACAATTATCATCTCTGCAAATGATCAATGAACTGAAAAGATACTAAAAAATACAAAAAAAGCTGTTATAAACAATAATGAATTGAGCAAATAAATAACTTTTTTATTAATAAATGATTGTTTAAGCATAGAAAGATAGAAAACACTCCTTTTTACTCTACTAGCAAAGCCCAACTATTGTAAATGAACGTTCAGAAATATGCAGGACCTGTTTGAAGGTTACTCTGTGCACTTGGAAGATGAAGTTTCCACCTGGAGACCAATTATCTGTAAATTCATCCCTGAAATTGACATGTGCCAGTAAAACTCCATGGGGGTGGCTGTGGTAACTGATGGCATTATTTCTAAGTAACAGAAACAATGAGTAGCTGAAAGGAAAACCTGAGAATGAAGAGTAATGAGGGAAGCTAGCCTTCCTAGGTACTGAGATTAATTATGAAGCTTCAGTCATTAAAGGAATGTGGTACTGTATATACACATAGACTGGTGTAACACCGTCAAAAACCCAACAACCAAATAACAACCACCACAAGAAAAGCAAACAGAAATAGAGCAAATAATACCAAAATTTAGTATAAAATAACAGTGACATTTCAGTCTGATGGATTATGCAATAAATGATGTTGGAACAATCCTATGTCTACCTGGAAAAAATAAGCTTGGAACTATATGTAATACCTTAAATCCTCAACATTCCAACATGAGCAATATAAATAGACTAGAAGCCCAGTGCATGAAAATCGTGCACAGGTAGGGTCGCTAGGCCTGGCCAGTCATCAGTGCCAATCTGTAGGGCAACTGGTGGGGCGATCGGTGAGGTGGGGGGCACTGGCACCTGTCTTGGCTGGGGCTGGCCTGGGGCCTGTGTGCTGGGGGCAGCTCCTGCATTGAGCATCTGCCACCTGGTGGTCAGTGTGTGTCATAGCGGCCGGTTGCTCTGACGGTCTTTCTGCCGGTCAGTCAATTTGCATGTTACCCTTTTATTATATGGAATGTTATATATCTGGTGGTCAGTGTGTGTCATAGCGGCCGGTTGCTCTGACGGTCTTTCTGCCGGTCAGTCAATTTGCATGTTACCCTTTTATTATATGGAATGTTATATATATTGCTCTCTCTCCCTCTCTCTCTCTCTCTCTCTCTCTCTC
>NW_005355391.1:358863-369120 GCF_000412655.1 Myotis brandtii | reverse complement strand
CCCCCCCCAGTGCACAAATTTTTGTGCACCGGGCCTCTAATGTATATATAAAAGGCTAATATGCTAAGTGTCCCCTCTGATCATCCAACTGATTGCTATGATGCATACTGACCACCAGGGGGCAGATGCTCAATGCAGGAGCTGCCATGATGCCAACTGGGCTTTTATAAAGAAATGGCACCGCAAACCTGTCACCAATAAAGCAGCACTCAGGTTCCCCCAAGTGGGACACAGGCCCTGCCACCACCCTGGAGCAACAGCCTACCAAATCGCAGCCAATGCTGCTGAGACCCCATGGCACAAAATGTGGCCCACAGCCCAGCCCAGCCTGGAAATGGTGACTGTGGGTGCCAGGTAATGATGTCACGTAGCAACCCCTGGCTTCTTCTCCCTAGTTACTAGTTTCCTTGGGGTTTCTTCAACCCAGGAACACGACTTGCTCTATAGCCAGGTGCAAACATTTTACACTTTAACCAAATGTCTATGAAGCATTTTCACGTGCCACATCTCATTTGATCCTCACAGAAGTCCTGGAGTAGGTAGAGAGGAGACTCAGTATAATCCTATTTTCTTTTCATTGGCTGGAAAGTGGAGATTTAGAAAGTTTAGAGACTTAACCCGACTGAAAAGAAGTAAGAAAAGAAGTAAGAAATGGTGGAACTTGAAAATGACTTCAGGTTTTCTCACTGTGCAGAAAATGAATATAGTCAAACACTGCTACAGTTAAGCATTTCACCCTTTGTTCTCCCTGCGTTAATGTCAAAGTCTATAGTTTATATAGAGATGAAATTAAATAAAATAGAATCAGAGTATTAGTAAAAAACTTTAATTTACCTGACAAATTAAACAAAAATAAATAATATCTAAATAATATAATTACATAGGTACTTGAAATTAATATTTCTATACTGCTGTAAGTTAAAGAGATCAAATATACCTTTGTTTTAGTATCAGTGGGAAACTAATAGGGCTTGATAACATCGTAGGTGTTTTGATCTGTTATTGTGGATCATGAATTTGGTTGACAATTCTATTATAGAGAAAGGGCGAATAACTACGTTAAAATATTTCTTCTAATCAGTTTCCTTTCAATGTGCATGAATCCATGCACCGGGCCACTAATATATATATAAAGAGCACATGTAAGTTGGTTAGAAAGGTAAAGAATTCAATGGAAAAATCGGCTAAAGATGTGATTGACGGCTATTAGGCATATCAGGTGGCTTAGAATCCCTCTTTGGTATGAGCTTGGGAGGGGCAGGTGTTCGAGTGCACAGGTGGAGGGCAATAGGCAGCTGTGCTGAAAGTATCACACACCCTAAGCATTTTCCTATAAACGCATCTGCATAGGTATAAGAGGACACAGAGTAACATTTATTCTCTCCTTATTAGTTATTAGTGATAACAAAACATTGGAAGCAAACTCTATGTCCTTTAAAAGACAGTAGTTAACTAAATTGCATTCCATCCACACAATACATCCAAGAATTTTTCTGTAGTTATATTCCCACGTGTCCAAGAGAACAGTGGCTGAATAATTCACGTTCGTCCGCACTCTAGAATAATAGGCACCTTTCAAAAGAATTGAAGAAATCTCCAAGTACGATTGTGGGATAACCTCCCAATTATAAAAAATGATATGCCGGCAGTGTTTACTGGTTTTGTACCATCTGTATAAAACTATTTGTATAAAAGGGAGACAGAGAATACTTATACATCTTTGTTGAATGTGCGAAAATACAGACCTAGATTTATATACAGGAGACTGCCGCTGTGTGTGCCTCACGGGAGAGGCAGTAATTGCCCATCTGAGAATTTCATGTTAAGACTTTTCCAATAGGGCCTTTGTGTGCCTCCTGAATGTTGAACCATGTCATTACTTTAACTTAAACAAATAATGATTATTAATTTCAGAGGAATCTGCACATTTGTCAACATTGGTTGAATGAGCTGCTCAATTTCTTGTTAATCTAAACCCATTTAAATAGACTTTGCATATTAAAGTTCAGTGAGGATTCTTATAGCCTTTTTATGGACTGTGACCCAAGAGCCTAGGATAGTTCATTAGCTACAGAGTTTATAGCCGATTCTGAATATTTAATCTGAGTGAGAAACCGCCTACATTCTGCTATTCCACTGCCTGACAACATTTCTTCTGAATCAAGGACAGAAATATTAAAATGATATAGAATATCTCCTTGGGTTTTTAACCCTAATGAAAATTGTAGGTTGCCTTGTTGATAGAACTTAATTAAAAGTTGGCCTCAGACTTAACTTTTAACACAACCGATGCTGCGTAGTCAAATTACTTGACTAAAATACAATGAATCTAATACTTTTTAAAATTGTTATTTTCAGTTTGAGGAATTGTGCGTGCTTGTGATTACTAATGCATGTGAAACCTGTGTCTTCCACTGTTGGTTAACTTAGACCCTGATAACCATACATTTAGAAAGTCCTTTAGACTCATGTTTCTATCATGACTTTAGGAAAGTCATTTTTTACTTTAATTTTCCACAAGTTACTGTTACTTCTCATGCTAATTCACTTAATCTTCAGCATCTCTATCCTAAATCTGCCTTAATGCCTAGTTTGCAACTTGCATTTGCAATTTACAGACATTCTGGCTAGGAAAGGCCTGGGAAGTTGTCAGCTGTGTTCTTTTCTCTGACAATGTCTGTGTACTCTAAGCCTTCATCAGACTTCTCTCAAAAAGCATTTGTGTAATGTCATGCTCAAAAATTAGAAAGGTATATTATCATATTTCTATAAGTTCTGCCAAGTTATTATTAATACTTGTATTAGCATGTTTTATTAGCTGATAGAAGAAATTAGGTTGAAATTTAAGTTAGGTGGTTTTTATCCATTTCACATGCATTCAAGTGAGTAAAGGCAATATCCTGGTGCTTTATTACTTTGTCCTACACCCTTTCCACTGTTTACTTGAACATTGTAAACTTAACTGTAGTTGTTCTCCTGGTGGATGTATTTATTTTTTATTTCAGCATGTTCAAATGTTTATTCGCCTTCTGTACCCATAAATTCAGTCATGTACCCTCAGCATCTCCCCAGAACATGGGCTCTAAGAGACTACTCTTCTTCACATCTAGAACCTGTGTCTACCTCTATTCTGACTAGTAAACATAGGCACAGGTAAGGGTCTCCCTGTTTTAATAAAAAAAAATACTATACAGAAGCCTTTTTATATAGATCATTTGAAGCTACTAGAGAAATTCATTTTTGTGTGTATGATCACTTGCTAAGCACGATTTTGGTTATGGTCCTGATTAATTTTGAATAGCACATGTTAATTAATATTTAATAGCACTTCATTTAAGTAGGCTAGGTATCCTCAAAAGCACTCCAAAGCTAGATTTTATGATTCAAAAATACCCACTTTCTATTCAACATAACGTTCCTGTGTTAAATGGGATATAGTGAGAAAGCAGGGATGGCACACACGTAGGTCAGTACTGCATTTTATCTAGTGATATTTTAGCTACATATAATCCCTAGCTCCTATATTAACTCATCTTTGGTCAAATAAGATACAGCTCTGAGATTGTGTTAGATGCTCAGAGCAAAAAGAGATGAATACCACAGCCTCTGACCTCAAGAATGTTCATCTCCTAGGATTAAACAAAGGGAAATTTATGATTCCGAAGGTGATGCTCGGAGGCTCTGTAATTCAGCAGCTGGTTGTGGGTTTTAACTGTCCTGCTGCCCTGAGATGCTGAGCTCGTCTCTTTTCTCATGATGTCAAGATGGCTGCCTTCCTTCCAAGGCCATGTGTCAAGGTCAACTGGACGAGGAGAGGAGACACTAGACTTGTTTCTTCGGTAACAAGGCAATATCCCAGAAGCCCTCAGTAGACTTGCCATCACAGCATATTGGTCAGCATTGGCCATAGCCCGTTGCTAAACCCATAGCCAAGGAGGGAGTGGCTTTGCCCTGGTTGCCTCACTGGTCCTGTAAGGTAAGGAGGGGCTCACTGGACCAAATCAGGCCTCTGCTGGCAAGGAGGGAAGAGGGAAGGGGTCGATTTTATTGTGGCAACTATTACTATCTGGTATTTATTTTTCACAAATGTATTAATTTAATTTCATTTATTATGTCCACTATTTTTGAGGAGAGAAGCATCATGATTGGAGCTGCGCGTTTTGTCCTGGAAAGTGAATGCCATTCCCACAGTTGGAAACTGGCTGTTCTGAGCCTCTCCTTTCTACTCTCCTTCCTCTTCCATCCTTTGATTTTTATTATTTCAATTAATTATTATTTGAATTATGAAATATGTTCGTCTACTACCAACCCTTGCCTTTTTTCCTCTTAAATCATTTCCCTTTATGTTCACTTTAATCTGCCACTGTTATTTCTTTTGTAGACAATTGTCTCCCTTAACCTACTATTACCCCTGCAATAGGATTGACTATATCACTTGTGAGGCTTAAAAATTATTAAAACTTTAATATGGCAACAGCAGAGCAGTAAACTGAGAATGTGACCCTGTGGAACTACATAGGCCACATGCCCCTGAAGCTGGGTCCGTCTTTTCAATTTGTCCTCTATTTCGTCCTCAAAGAGATCTTTCCAGTGTTTCATGCTGAGGACAAACATCCCAAATGTGAACAAAGTGTTACCAGCCTAATTCTGCATTGACATCCACAACATATGAGTCCCGTTTGTAACTCTGTTTTCCAGCCATAGTAGTTTTTCACACTGCCCTGATCAGTACATGCCACAGGCCATTTGCACATGCTGTTTTCTCTGTCTGCCCCTCCTTCCCTGTTTATCTTTCAACTGCTGTATTTATGTTGAGTTGCATGAGTTTTTTATATATTTTGGAAATGAACCCCTTGCCAGATAGATACATCATTTGCAAATGTCTTCTCTCATTCACTAGGTTGCCTTTTCATTTTGTTGATGGTTTCCTTCACTGTGCAAAAGCGTTTTAGTTTGTTGGAGTCCCATCTGTTTATTTTTGCTTTTGTTACTCTAGCCCAAGGAGAAATATCCAAAAAGATGTTGCTAGTATGTCTCCTTGGGCAGAAGCAACATATACAGCTGTCTTTTTAACTCCCCATTCCTTTCATCATAGCCCGGAGACAGGTCTTTTGGAAATTAAGATATTTTCCAAATGTAAGTAAAGTTTTTAATAACAGTTTTTGAGTCACTGGTGTATAGAAACATCTTAGAAAAGGTGAAACTATTTGAGTTGAAGTTTTTTCATTCTTTTAACACTTAAATACATTAGAATGAATTCCTGTTAAACTTCTAAAGAAAATGTATCTTTTGAACTGTGTTAGTCATAAAAGAAAGTTTTTTCAAAAGGTACAATTTCTCCAAGGAAATTTGTGACAATGGAATTCAGCTAGGTCACTAGTTTTAGTCTCTTTCTTGTTCTACAATGTGTTTTAAAATATATACGTAAAATTATTCCATTATTTTTAAAATACATAAATGGTATCGGTATATGTCCTTAAAATATTTTATTTTGAAATATAAGCTGGATAAATGATATTTACACATTTGAATTTCAACATTCATAGTTGAAATTCTAAATTCTGTGGCAGTTTTAATTTTATAGGAAAACACACACATCTATCAAAATCAGAATACTGACATCAGATTCAGATTGACTACCTTTTGCTTCGATTTTTCATTAAGTACATCACAGCCTCTGTTGGTATGTGTTATATAATCAAGAGTAGTATGTCATATAGGTGGGCGATACTTATTCTAAGATTGATGTTTCCTGTATGCCTTCAGTTGACTATTCCCCTCCCCACTTTCTGTGTGTGTGCTTCTGTGTATATATGTCTACACAAATACACATATATTCACACACAAACATATATGCATTTACACATATACACACACGAAAAAATAGGTAGGTTCACTCACTATATTTTACTGTAATAAAGTTTCACTCCATATATAATTTTAGATTTATATGCATATATGTCTTGTGTGTTGGCTACATAATACAATTAAAAGCAAATCCCAATTATACAGAACATAATTTATATTTGTAGTGGCTGTAGAAGTTAAAGTGAAGTGGAATCACTTATTCTCATTCAGCAAATGGTTGCTCAGTATGTGCTGTGTGTAGGAACACAGAGGCTTCGTCCCCATGTGTGGGTATGAAGGCTACTTTCCTCCCAGTGCCTTTTTGAAGACTTTCTCCATAATTTTGTTTGTCTCAAATAAAATAGAGCTATGAAACTAAAACATGATTTAGAGGTCTTAATTGTTCCAGCTGAGATTAGAAGGACACTGAAGGCGAGGAACCAAGATGGCAGTGTAGGTAAATGTAGTACTCGCATCCTCCCACAAGCACATCAAAACTACAACTAAAATACAGAACAACCATCATTCAGAACTGCCTGAAATCTACCATAACTACAGAATTAAAGAAGAAACCTCACTGAGAATGGGAGGATGGGCGGGGGGGAGGTACAGAACATGTTAGTCTGACACCCACTTGTGACATGTTTTTAATTGGGAGGGTTATCTTGTGTGAGGTGGTCTCCTTTGTGGAGCAAGGGGTCTCAGACCCACACCAGACCCCTCAGCCCTGGGTTCCAGAGCCAAGAAGAGAAGTCCCAGTAACTCAGGGCTGTAAAAACCAGCTGGGATTGTGGCTGAGTGTCACTGAGGCTGCCAGAGACCCAGGCAGTTCCTCTTAAATGGCCAGCACATGGACTTACTTGGACTCACTTTCTCTGAGCTCCAGCTTGAAAGAATCCAGGGACATATGGCAGTGGTTGGCAAACTGGCCCCTTGAGTGTGGCTCTTCCACAAAATACCACGTGCGGGCGCGCATGTACAGTGTGATTGAAACTTCGTGGCCCATGCCACAGGGCCAAAGACCCGCATGTGGCTCGCAAGCCGCAGTTTGCCAACCACTGACATATGGGGAGGAACTAAATTGTCTGGGCATCAGGGTAAGAACACCAGGGCAGCCCACCCAATTTTCAGCCTAACCCAACCTGTTTGCAATGTCTTTTCCATATGAATGGCCTGTCCTGTCTCAGGCTTCAGACTTCCCTAAAATCTCTCAAACAAGTAGCAGCTGTACTCAGCATGCCCCATACCTCTGGATAAGTGGACTCAGGCCCTGCACTATAGCAGCCAGCCTTGGTTCACAGATTGGCCGCCTCTCTGTGCATCTCTGAGCCCAACACAATTAATGGCCATCTGCAGATTGCTTTGTACCTTGTGCCTGGTGGCCCCAGGTAGGACATAAGCAGGGACTAACTTTGTACTTCTCAGGAGGCCCCAGAGCCAGTGCACCCGGTGGATTGCTTCAGACCATGCCAGATTATAACTCTACCACATTCACCAGCAACAACCCAAAGAGCAGACTTGGTGAGCTCCAAAGCCCCACTGAAAGAAGTCCTGCTCCATAGGGGTTTCCTGCACAGCAACTCTTCCACTGTAGTCGTAGCTGGTCCTCATCAGCCAATTGGCTTGGAGGTCATTTCCTCCCAGTGATGCCAACAGCAATCAAAGTTCAACAAGGCAATGCACACAGCTTACACAGGGGCACACCTAGAGTGCCCAGCTCAGGTGACTGGGGAGGCTGAGCCACTGGGCCCTACATGATACCTACTACACAAGGCCACTCTACCAATTCCAGAGGACATAGCAGCTCTACCTACTACATAGAAACAAACACAGGGAAGCAGCCAAAATGCAGAGACAAATAAACATGTCTCAAATGAAAGATAAGAAGAAATCTCTAAAAAAAGAACTAAATGAAATGGAAGCAACAAATTATTAGATACAGAATTCAAAACAATGGTTATAAGGATGCTGAAGAAACTTAATAAGAGCTTCAAGGATCTTAGTGAGAAAATCAAAGACATGAAAAAGGACAGGTCAGAAATGAAGGATACACTAACTGAAATGAAAAATAATTTACAGGGAATTAAGAGTACAGTAGAGAACAATGAGAATAAAACCAGTGATTTGGAATATGAGGAAGCAAAAAACACCCTATTAGAAGAGAAAAAATAAAATAATAATCTAAAAATATGAAGATAGTATAAGAAGACTCTGGGACAATGTCAAGCATACCAACATTCACATCATGGGTTTGCCAGAAGGATAAGAGAGGGAGCAAGATTTTGAAAAGTTTTTGAAGAAATAATAACAGAAAACTTCCCTTGGATGGTGAAAAAAATAGACTTACAAATCCAGAAAGAACAGAGAGTCCCAAATAAGATGAGTCAAAGAGGCCCACACCAAAATACATCATAATTAAAATGCCAAAGGTTATAGACAAAGAAAGAATCATAAAAGCATCAAGAGAAAAGCAGTTAGTTACTTACAAGGGAGGGCCCATAAGACTGTCAGCTGATTTCTCAACAGAAACTTTGCAGGCCAGAAGGGAGTGGCAAGAAGTATTCGAAGTGATGAAAAGAAAGGACCTACAACCAAGATTACTCAGCAAAGCTATTATTTAGAATTAAAGGTTAGATAAAGAGCTTCCCAGACAAGAAAAAAACTAAAGGAGTTCATCACCACTAAACCAGTGTTACATGAAATGGTGAAGGTTCTTCTTTAAGAAAAAAATAAAATTTATGAACAGTAAAATGGTAATAATTACATATCTATAAATAATTGCATCTAAAAGTCAAAGTAAATGAATAAGGAATCTAACAAACAAAATAAACTTATGAATAAAATAGAACCAGAGGCATGGAAACATGGAACAGACTGACAAATCTTAGAGGAAAGGAGGGAAGGGGTAGAAGGAGATTAATCAGAGAACTTATATGCATATATGCATTACCAATGGACAGACAAAAGGGTGGTGAAGGGCTGGTGCGGGGTGGGATACAGGTGGAGGAGGGAAATGCGGGGGGGAGGACATAATATTCTCAACAATAAAGATTAAATAAATAAATAAGTTTAAAAGAAGATTTGTAGGATGCCTCTGATCATTGGCTGACTTAGGAACTTCCAGGAAGAAAAAGAAAGCTCATGCCCTGGACTTTGTCAGGAACATAATTCTTACTTAGCTTTGCTGACTTACTCTGGCACCATTCTTCAACTTCTTTTCATATTTTGAGATGTCTCAAAATATTCACATTTCCTAATGAAAAGTCATTGGTGAAGGAAGACTGTAATTTGCATGGTAGAAATCTATTTCTTGGTTGTAATAGAATTAGATGGGAAGAAAGACAGTTGTAGGGAATGTAAAGAGGAAAGGAAGAGATCTAAGAGCAGAAATGGAACTTGAGGTTTTACCTCTAACCAGTAGTGACTTAGGAAGGCATCACGCATGCAGAAAATCAGTGGATTTTCTTGGACACAGCAGAGGACTGAGGTCATAGGGTAAACTGCTAGGCTCAAATCTGGGTACAGATGAATGCTGATAGGATCATCCCAGACCTGTGGACCTTGACAAAAGCCACTGGAACCATGGGCTGGTTAAGAACACAGAAATGGTCATTTGGACAACTATGGAGGTTGCAGACAAGTGACATGGGCAAAACTCCTGAGGAGAGCAGTCTCAGAGGACTTCACCATATTTTCATGAATTTTATCTCCTGAGGAACTGAGGAAGGTCCTCTCAGGCTTCTGGAAGCAGAGAGGAGTAGTAATATGTGTAGAATATATCCAGGGTTCTCCATCACAAAGACATGCTCCCCAGGGCAAAGCCCTAATTAGAGCCTGTCATTCCTGGAAGGGGACATTTCTTCTACTGCCCCTCTGGTCTTCCTGTATCACTTGGGGTCAGGTTGAGCTAAGAATCCCTGTGAAGGTCACAGCCCAGGGACATAGGGACACTAGAAGACTGAGACTTAATCATGAGATCTTAGAACTCTTCTGCTTCTCCACCCACAAATTCCCACCAAGACAAAGCACTCCAATATAGTCATATATATCTATAATAAAGATGATTAATATAATCTACACTAATAAAAGAGAAACATGTTAATTAGCATACGACCGCTACACTTTTCATTGGCTAATCAGTGAGTATATGCAAATTAACTGTCAGCCAAGATGGCGGCCGGCAGCCAGGCACTGAAGGGAGCAGAGGCTTGCTTGCTGCAGTCTCCAACATTCCCCGCCTCACTTGCCAGCCTCTCATCTGCAAGTCTAAGCAACTATATACTATGTTGCAAATAAGAAGGTAAACAAAACCCCAGAAAACAGCCGGACTGAAACCCAGCCGGACCGAAACATTGTATCCATGTTTTCAGCAGCGAGGCCTCAGAGCTAAAGCTGGCCCAGAATAAAAAA
>NW_005355391.1:284443-357536 GCF_000412655.1 Myotis brandtii | reverse complement strand
GGGAGCAGGCCTAAGCCAGCAGGTCGTTATCTCCCAAGGGGTCCCAGACTGGGAGAGGGCACAGACCGGGCTGAGGGACCCCCCCGCCCCCCCCGAGTGCACAAATTTTTGTGCACCGGGCCCCTAGTATAATATAATATAATATACACTAATAAAAGAGAAACATGCAAATTGGTGTCACTCCACTATGCCCACCAGCCAATCAGAGCGACTATGCAAATTAAACCAACAAAGATGGAGCTTAATTTGCATACATAGGCACGGAGCGAAGATTGAAGACTACTGAAGATGGCGGCAGCCATGGAGCTGGAGCGAGCAGGAGGCTTGGGTTGCTCCTGGCAATGAAGGAAGCCAAGCTTCCTGTCGGCCCTGGCCTCTGCTCAAGGAGTGGCTGGGGGCCAGGGTTGCTGGGGGCGAACCAGGCTTCTAGCCTGCCCTGGGCTCCACTCAAGGAGTGGCTGGGGGCCTGGGTCGCCGTGGGTGACCCAGGCTTCCAGCCCGCCCTGGGCTCTGCTCAAGGAGGAGCTGGAAAAAAAAAGTAGGGGCTGGGAGCAGCCAGAGTGGAGAAGCCAAGCCTCAAGACCAGACCAAAGGCCTGTGTCCCGGGTGCCGGAGGAACACCGGTGTCGGCAGCCAGGGGAAGGAAGGCCTATTGCGTGAATCTTCGTGCAATGGGCCACTAGTATAATATAATTAATATAATATAATATAATATAATATAATATAATATAATATAATATAATATCTATAATAAAAAAGAAAAATATGTTAATTAGACCGGACAGCCAAACAACCTTCTGGAGGTCATTCTGGATGTCCTTCTGGATAAAGCTGCCACAGCGGGGGCCAAGGTAGAGGCGGTTAGGGGCGATCAGGCAGGCAGGCAAGCAATTAGGGGCAATCAGGCAGGTGAGCAGTTAGGAGTCAGCGGTCCCGGATTGCGAGAGGGATGTCCGACTGCCGGTTTAGGCCAGATCCGCAGGGATCCCTGTGGGATCGCGCCTAAACAGGCAGTCAGACAACCCCCAAGGGGTCCCAGATTGCGAGAGCATGCTGGCTGGGCTGAGGGACCACCCCACCCCCCAACCCGTGTATGAAATTTGTGCACCTGGCCTCTAGTCATATAATGAAACTAGAATCCCAGTGCATGATGGGGCCCCTTGTCTCGGCCTGCACCCTCTAGCAATCCGGGACGCCTTGGGGGATGTCAGATAGCCAATTTCGGCCCAATCCCTGCTGGCCTGATCCAGACCGGAGGGAGCCCAATCCCCACAGGCTCGATCCAGACAGAAGGGAGCCTGATCCTGTGTGTTGAGTGTCTGTCCCCTGGTGGTCAGTGAGGATCATAGTGACTGGTCGACTGGGCTTTCAGTAGTTTGGTTACTTAGGCTTTATGTATATAGATATAATCCTATATAATAAAGATGTAATATGCAAATTGACCATCACTCCAACACACAAGATGGCCATCCCCATGTGGTCAAAGATGGCCCCCCCATGTGGACACAAGATGGCCTACAGGGGAGGGCAGTTGTGCGTGATCAGGCCAGCAGGGGAGGGTAGTTGGGGGGACCAGGCCTGCAGGAGAGGGCAGTTGGGGGCAACCAGGCCTGCAGGAGAGGGCAGTTGGGGGCAACCAGGCCTGCAGGAGAGGGCAGTTGGGGGCAACCAGGCCTGCAGGAGAGGGCAGTTGGGGGCAACCAGGCCTGCAGGGGACGGCAGTTGGGGGTGACCAGGCTGGCAGGGGAGGGCAGTTGGGTAGGACCAGGCCTGCAGGGTTGGGCAGTTGGGGGTGACCAGGCCAGCAGGGTAGGGCAGTTGGGGGCGATTGGGCTGGCAGTGGAACAGTTAGGCGTTGGATCAGGCTGGCAGGGGAATGATTAGAGTGTGATCAGTCTCTCAGGCAGAAGTGGTTAGGGGCAATCAGGAAGGCAGGCAGGCGAGCGGTTGGGAGCCAGCAGTCCTGGATTGTGAGAGGGATGTCTGACTGCTCATTTAGGCCCGATCCTACCTAAACAGGCAGTTGGACATCCCTCAATGGGTCCCATATTGGAGAGGGTGCAGGCTGGGCTGAGGGACCCGCTCCCCCTCCAGTGCACAAATTTTATGCACCGGGCCTCTAGTATTATATATTCTCTCTCATATATATACACTAGAAGCCTGGTGCAAGAAATTTGTGCATGGGAGGAGGTGGGTCTCTCAGCCCAGCATGCACCCTCTCACAACCCAGGACCTTTCAGGGGATGTCCGCCTGCTGGTTTATGCCCAATCCCATAGACATCCCTCTCACAGTCTGAGACTGCTGGTTCCAGACCACTTGCCTGCCTGTCTGATTCCGCCCCTAAAACTCAAGCTTCTTCTTTTTTTATTTTTTATATTTATATTTTTCTTTATTTTTTATTTTATAATTCAAGCTTCTTGAGAACATGATGCATTTAACATCATTCCATATTCCTTACAGAGAGCTAAGCATGGTAAACACAGCAAATACTTAATACTTATAGGCTTCTATGCAAACACTTTCCAACCAGGAATGTTTTAATAGGCAATCTCCAAAAACTTAAACTGGAAAACCTAAAAGTAGAGCGCTCAGATTTCAGGCATCAGATGCTATTAGCAGGATTTCTATCCCAATTAAACTCTAATTCTGAGCCCTCAACAGTCTGGACAAACTGCCCTCCACTCTCTCCAAAATGAGTGTGGGGTTTTTTTTGTTGTTGTTTGTTTGTTTTTTTGTTTTTTTTTTCTGTGTGTGTGTGTGTGTTTTGTTTGTTTGTTTTTTGTTATTCCAAAATAAAGATTTATTTACGAATTATTTAGTGTTTGCATAAAAATCACCAATTGTTCCTCACTGGGTTTTTAACACACATGAATTATTTAGGGGTTCCTCTATTCACCCCAACACTTTCAAAATACAGCTCTTGTTAGTGCCAGGAGGGACAGTTACGGCAGCGAGGTGTTTCCTTAGGTCTCAGCATCTGGAGGGCTCGTGGTCTCCCCTCTGAGAACACACATGATAGGTAGTTTCTTAGGTGGGGTAGGCTGTCCTTGAAGAAAATACTTACACAGAAGAATTCAAGTTCAGTCATCTGTGGTCAGTTACACATACCTGATAGCTTCCAAATAAAGTCCCCTTGGTCAAGGTCATCAAAGCCTTGCTGGTTGTTTTCAACTATAAAAAACTGTCTGCAAAAAGACAGAAGGAAAGAATGGAGTCTATACTAACAGTGCTGTGACGCTGGGCTGTGCAACCACAGGAGAGCACACAGCAGTCTGCTTTAAAGAAAAATCCTGTATAATTTCAAATTAGACTCCTTGTGGTCCTTACATGACCCGAAACATCACTGCACCAGATCCTCATTTTTAAAATGAGGTGTATGACAGGGCTCCCCCAGGCTCATGCACCACGTGGGGGGACAAGGACAGAAAACTGTAGGACTTGACTTATTAGCAACATTAACTGATTTTTATCACACTGAAATGAAGGCAGTCGGTCTGTGCTGCCGTGAAATTGAAGGTAATTCTGAAGTAGGGTGGTTATTTATTGCTCTGTTATGATAGACCCCAAAAATGACTTTTCAGAAACCAGGGCTGTCCCCTGCAACCCCAGCCAGAGTCTAGGCCACTCTGGGGCACGCAGGCCAAGGTGGCCTGCCATCTTGTTTCACGGTGATTCTGGCTTGTCTGTTTCTGGGAATGCCGGCCGCTAGGCACGCCTACACTTTGTAATTGAGCTCGGCGTTCATCTTGGTGTACATTTCGTAGATGACGTCAGTGGTGGCCGTTGATGTCATCTCCAGGTGGACCTTCTCCAGGCACTCCTCCTCCATCGTGTTCTGGCCCTTGGAGAGCGCTTTCAGGAAGTTGGACTTGTAGGGCGCGGCACACAGCACTGCCTGGAAGATCTGCACAATTCAGCCATGGCACTTCTTGAACACCATCTCCTAGGCCTTGGTGGCATTGATGCGGATGAGGTTGGGGTGGCTCTCGTCCTGCTCCCTGTCACAGATGCTCTGCAGGAAGACCCATATGAAGCAGAGGCCCCTTTTCAGCCACATCAGCACCAGCGTGGCCCCCACTTGGCACCACTCTCCTCCATACATTTCCTTCTCCACCTCTAGGATGTTCTGCAGGGTCCAGAACTTGGCCAGGTCGGTGTTGTACACAGCTTTGATTTTCGTGATGTTACCACTTATGTCTGCCTTAATGGGACTAAACACTGGGGACCCAAGGCAATCAAAGAAGGGTGGCAGGTGGGACACCACCTCCAGGAAGGGCCCAGTATCGACCTGCTTGTCCGAGGGCAGAGGCTTCAGCAGGTGTTTGGCCAGCAGCACCAGTTCTGGGTCAAGGCCTGTGGTGATGCCGTTTTCTAATTGGATCTTCCTCTTCCTTCCCCAGCACACTCCAAACTTACTCTGGACAGACCACCCCAACCCTGCAGACCCTTAACACATTTCGTACCGCATAGAAATCTCTAAGACATACACCAGGGGCCGCACGTTTTTGGGCAAACTGAACCTTATTTAAATCATCATAACTACAGATCATAATGCACTTTAGGTGTTGTTTTTCAATAATTATAACATTTTTATTTACAAAAACAATTAAACAATTAAAGTTCCTAACTCGCTGGAATACACGTAGGTTCATGCTGCTTCATATCACCTGACAACCTTTTGGGTGGATCTTTACGAGGTGCTCTCCTTGCACCCCCAAGGGAAGGGCTGGACAGATTTGTCTCTGGTTCCGGAGAGCCTTCATTATTGTCATCTGTTATCCAGTCTTTCGCCACCGATAGCAGAAACTGTTTATACTTCATTTTTGCTTGTGGATTGAGGACGTTGTACACTCTAAATGAATTGAAAAGTCCACAGTTTATAAGGTACAGCACTACTTTTTTTGTCCATTTCATCGTTTTCCTTAGAATGGAACAACACGAAAGGAAGTGTATCAGTTTTGTTGGTTTCCTTCCTTTTTCTGAGAGAGGGCATTTCTAAAAGCGCCAAGAACTTGAAGACGAAGACTATTCGAATGACCAAAATACAATGTAACTGCAATGCTTTATGGGTTCGTGCAATTATATAGTTTTTCGTAGATTGACCTGCATGGTTTCCACCAATGAGATCGCTTCATTCGATGTGGACAAGACAGTGTGTTGACATCTACGGTCCATAACAGATGGCGAGCGAAACACGAGAAAGCTCGTGAACGGTACGGAAGGTGTTAAGAGCTTCCCCCCTGTTTCTTTGACTTTCCCCCATCAAACTCACACCCTATCGTGTTGCCTAGGGGTGCCCCTAACCGCTCCCTGGGGGGCGGAGCCAGCCCTGCAAGGGGCCGTGGTGATTCTGGTCTAATGGTCGTTATGGTCATGACACCATTAAGGTTGCTGGCTTTATATATATATAGATTATATAGAGTGGGTGGCAAAAGTAGTTTTACAGGTGTGAGCACACAAGATAGAGTTTATTCTTATGTTTTTACTTATTAATTATTGTATTAATTTGCATACAAACAGCTGTAAATCTACTTTCTCCCACTTTATATAGTAGCTGAAAGGGCTTCAAGACACAGACTTAGCCAAAAAGGGAAAGTTATACCATGCTCTGAAGAAAGCTGAAATCGCTATTTTCAGACAAAGCAGATGCCAGAACAAGGAAAATCAACCAAGTAAACAGACACTGCTTAATTACAAAGGGGTCAGTTTTGTAAGGAGATATAAGGATCCTATTTTTTTTTTTTACCTGAGAACAGAGCATCAAAATATGTGGCACAAAAACTGATAGAACCCAAAGGAGAAAGAGGTGAACTCCATGTTACAGTTGAGTCTTCAAAAACCCTCCTTCAAGAATGGAGAGATCAAGAGAGAAGCAGTAAAGATACAGTTGACTTGAGTAGACGTGGCCGTATAATCTAACTTGATCTAATTGGCGTTTGAAAAATACTACATAAAGTAATAGCAGAATACTCCTTCTTCTCAAGCTCACGTATAACATTCTCTACAATAGATCACATTCTGGGCCCACAGGGGACAGGAACAAAGTGTAGAAAGAAAAAATGTTAGATGAAGAAATTTGCCTGGAAATAATATAAGCAGGAAGAAAAAATATAGTTGGGAGACAAGAGAAGAAAGAAGAAAACCAGGAGAAGAAAAAAATAAGTAGCAATAGCTACCCCATACTGTAAATCTCATAAATCCACAGGCTCTGGGAGCTGAGCTCATTATATACAGTATCTCATTTAATCCACTCACTCTCTGACCTGAATTGTCATCATCATTTGTACATGAAGAAACTGAGACTCAAAGAAGTTTGGTCATTTGTAGGTAAGAGGACCAAAATGCAAAGCTGAAGACCCTACTTCACCCAAGATTCAACTTTGTTGACTCTGCAAATATGGGGTGAAGGCTACCCGCTATGAGGCTGGGCTGGATGGCTGAACTCTAGAATGGATGCATCCATCATTAAGCACTGTGGTGTGGCCAGTGCCTGGTAATGAAGTCTCACTTTTCCAGGTGGTTCCCTAATAGTCACAAGCCTCCCTGACCCCAGCCGACACTCTTGGCTCTCAGATTTTCCTCTGCTCTGCTATAAATTTTGTTTTCCTCTGCAGATTAACTTAATGCTTCAGGAACCCTGCAATCAAGTAGCCCACATCCATCATGTCCTACTGTTTAAAGTAGTGAAAAGGCTTTTATAATAAGATTGGTGGCTTTGCAAATAAAAGTTGTGAGTTTCAATTATTCTTTAGTAATGGGTCCAAGATTGGGGTAGAAGCTAGATAGAGGAGATGGTTAAAGTAAGAAAGCCTTTTTTCTTCTAAATTGTGACATCATATCCCTCAAATCAAAACCATACATTGCATGATTCTTAAAGGCAAAGACCATAACATTCATCTTTGTTTCCTCCAAGTTGGGATTTTGTAAATAGTTGTTTTAATAAAGTTTAGGTGAATTATAATCCTTCATAATCATTTAACATATCAAAATATGCCTCAAGTTTTAGGAAAGATCATAAATATATTGCCTATAAAATGAAATACTTTTATATAAAGCCATGCAGCACATTTGCCATACAACACATGAATAATATAACTGTATTGTGTCATAAATTTATCCCAAATCTAACAAGTTAGCTATAAAGGGCATTTTCATGTTCTTGTTCCTTTAAATTTAGGCGAGTTTGTAAGAACATTTTAGATGAACTAGAATTCTGAAAAAGGGCTGTTCTTGGGACCATGAGTAATGTTTTCTTTTGATCACAGTATATGTACTTTAACGAACAAAAAATTATTTCATTTCCTGTCTTAGAGCTGAGCTCTTTTAAAAAATAAGTCTTCTTTCCCCCAATTGAAATGTAGTTTGAAATTAAAATCTTCAAATAAACCAGTTGGGGAAGATCATGGACTGCTTGTGTGACCTCACAAACTAAATTCCTGGGTCTCACTGGCAAAGGAAGTTTTTCTGTATCCTGATTTCCATCCTTCAACATCAAACAAGTATTTAGTGGGTTAATATGTTAAATATCCCCTCTGACAGGTGAGTGCTGCGGGTGAGTCCGGGCAGCGATGTTCTGGCGATCACAGGGTGGGAATGCTGGTGTTCAGGGATGCGAATGCCAAGGCAGCAGTTATGTGATCATCTGCTTAAATGTTTTCTGAGTCCCTTGTGTTATTCAGTTGGATCGTGTAATAGAGTTAATAGTGTACTTGAACCCACAGAAGTGTGCTGCGGTGAATTTTGAAGTGCGCACATGTGTGTGTTTGCAATAGTGTGTGGATTGTGAATAATGTTATTCTATGTAGCAAGCAAGTATTTTGGTGAATTAAAAGGTCTCTCTATTGTCTACCTGGTTTCAGATGAGTAGGTTGGTGGTTTGAGCTATTCAATTAAGTCAACCAGTTGTTTTTCTGTTGAATCAATCAAATGTTATATCATATGTATTTAATTTTCCTCCCTCCCTCCCTCACTCCCTCCTTCCCTCTCTCCCTTCCTTCCTTCCTTCCTTCCTTCCTTCCTTCCTTCCTTCCTTCCTTCCTTCCTTCCTTCCTTCCTTCCTTCCTTCCTTGACTGTGGATGACATTATTCATAGTTAACATTTCAAACAAGAAGCACTTTGAGTGACAGCATACTGTAGAGCTCTTTGCGAGTGACCCTTCCTAACCACTCCATGATTCAGTTTCTTTGTTTAGCACCAACCTCATTGAGTTCCTTTGAAGAGTGCCTGAAACATGTAAAATTCTCAATATATTGAGAACAAACTCAGTGGAATTTCATTTCATGAATTATGTTCCTTTTGGAATCTTCCAAATCCCTGTTTATAATTTTTCCAGTAAAAAGTTTTTTGGTAAACATTTTATTTTTAAAAGTCCGTTTTTGGTGGCTGGTAATGGTGTTGATTTTACATTAATTAGTACTCCTATTCTAGAGCCATTGATGCCTGTCTAGGTCTTGCTTCCTTCCCACTGCACCGGCGAGTGTAGGTGAAATTCTGCATGTTTCTCACTTGGGGAATGGCTTGTGGCCACTTTGCGTCCGACTGGATGCTGTATCTGTCCATCGTGGTCTCTACCAGGTGTCTCCTGCGTTACCCGGAGGCACATACTTTCACCAGGAACGGTCATACATGCAAAGGTTCTTTCTGCTCTTTGCTCAGCCTGGACTCCCTGTGCTGCCCCAACTCTGAAGCGTGGACCAGGCTGTGTACATGTCCCCCATGCTCAGCCCTGGAGTGGCTGTTCCCGCTGCAGCGTGAGGGTGCTGCAGCTGTGGGAGGGTGTGCACTTCCCTGCATATTCCCTGTGTCCACAATCTCTGGGACTTTCAGCGAGGGCCCACCTCCACTTCTCCCCCTGTTATGAGGATGGAGGGCCGCACCATTCGCTCAGACACTACCTGCATCACTTCATTATCATCCAGCAGAGTGTGTTCTTTTGGTCACCAGATGACCCTCCCATATTACATTCTTGCTGTCCTAGTCACTTTTGTTCACTGAATTCTTGGTTTCCCCTTTCCTGGGGGAACTCAGCCATCACCCTGGGCTCACGACAGCTCTGCTGTGACTGCAGGTCCCTCTTCCTAACTGACACCCTCTCCTGAACCCAGAGCTCCATGATGCCCTCAGCGCCTCTGGCGTCTGACATTCCTTCCTGCCAGCTGCACTGGCCATGCCAGGGCTGGGGGAGTGCAAGCCCTCCTTCAAGGGGACAGTCTCAGATCCAGATGTATCTCCACCCTCTTGACAACTGACAATGGAGAATTTGAACCTGAATCTGACCCTCCTCCCTAGTCTTCTTCATTGACCCACCTCTGACCCTGAACTAGAGCGAACATCACTTGTTTCAGTTGTACCTCAATGGCTCGCCTCCGCCTTCCAAAGTCTCACTGTGCCAACACCATTCCATGTGGGCCGCAGGTCATTTCTGTCTGTGTCTCTTGGGGAAAAACCCAAAGGATGACTGGTCTGTCCTGTATTTATTTAAAAACAATAAGCAGTTAACTTTTGCTATAAACTTTTAGATTTATTTCATATTAGTGATTTTATAAATGACTATATACATTACAGTGCCATTTACATAAATTGTAGTGCTTGGAATTCAATGAAAATTGTGTTTATAATCCTTATCCTTAATATACTGTTTTAGATGACATGTCTCTTATGGTCTGTGTGGAACTCTGTGGACCCAGTCCTTCTGTTGTGACAGCTCCAGCCACTGTCCTGCGTGGCCTGCTCACTGCTTTCCCGGGAGGCACAGTTAGAGGGCTTTCTCTTTCCACTCAGCCCATTGCCTGACTTTTTCTAATAGAAATAATCTGCACAATAGGCAAACAGTCAAACATTTTATTTCTTTAGTTGATGCCTTAAACATTTAGATGTCTGTTATTTAAAATAATATAACAGCAAGGAAATATTTAAATTAATGCACCAGCCCGATAAATAAATTTATTCATATTTCTGGAACAACACATTTATTTATTTTTTTAAAATATATTTTATTGATTTTTTACAGAGAGGAAGGGAGAGGGATAGACAGTTAGAAACATCAATGAGAGAGAAACATCGATCAGCTGCCTCCTGCACACTCCCTACTGGGGATGTGCCCACAACCAAGGTACATGCCCTTGACCGGAATCGAACCCGGGACCCTTGAGTCCACAGGCTGACGCTCTACCCACTAAGCCAAACCCGTCAGGGCTGGGACAACACATTTAAAAATCAAAACAATGGCAATAAGTATATTAATTATAAAATATACTAAGTTTATTTTTATATAGTTGAGGTAGAAATGTAAGTAATCATGTCTGGCAGACACTGAAATGAGAGTGGTTTAAAAAACATTTTTTTTCTCACATAAAAATCTGTCTTTTCCACTTAAGGGTGTGGCCCACAGTTTGCCGCTTCTGTGCTGATTTCATTGGCCAGAGCTTATATGGAAGGGAGGCTTTAAACATAGTCATGTTTCTAGGCAGCCATGAGCTTGACTGAAAATAGTCTGCTACTGAAGATCAAAGTGGTCGTGGATGCTGGGAGGCAACTGGCATTCTCTCCCTCCTATGTTAATAAGATTTTCAAGTCATATTAAAAAATATATATAATCTTGGTTGAGCTCCCACCATATGCCAGACCCTGGGGATTTAGCAGTGGACGGAATATAAGCTTTCCCAGGAAGACTGTACGTGGCGGTTGGGATGGGGTGGGGGGAGGCCAGGGGAATGATGCTGGGTGCGCTCAGGAACCGGGCCATCATAGCCCAGCTTTTTTTTTTTTTTTTTTTGCGGGGGTGGGGGGGCGCGTGGGGGCATGGGATGAGAAACACTGAAGAGGAGGTTGGGCATTAGTAAGTGAATTTTAATGTGATTAGAGCTTTCCAGGTGAAGAATGGGCTGAGACATTGGAGGTACTAAAGGTGGCAGAATATGCCACCTCAAAATATGCCACTTCTGTGCCTTGATCATTTTGAGCTGTAGGCACTTGAACAACAGCAGTTGCAGGGACAGGCTTTCCCTGAGCTCCCATTCTGTGTAGACAGAGCCTCCCAGGGAACGGAACCACTGGTCAGCAGCCCCTCCCCGAAGTTTCATCTCTCGGGGAAGAGGCACCCTTGTCCCTGAGAAGAGACTAGAGGACCAGGCAGCCCAGACAAACTTTGTCACAAACTCCCTGATGTCTCATCTGTTCTTCTGAAGGCCCATTCATCTTTCCTGAAATTACTTCCTGTCCCCAAAAGGTCTATACACCCCTCCACCTTCCCTACTAAGGTGGTATTGAATCCGGATTCTAAGCCAGCTCAGGGGTTTTTCACTGATGTCTAAGTACCTCCCATGTGTCTGTGAGGTTCACGTGTTAATAAACCTGTTTATTTTTCTCTTGTGAATCTGTGTTTTGTTACAGGAGTCTCAGCCAAGAACCCAGAAGGGTAGAGGGATTTTTTTTTTCCTGCCAAGAATTCAAAAATAATTTTCCTCTCCTACAGTAGTGAGATATTTCATGAAATAAGTGTTGCCATGAAATGGTATAATGCAGAGAACAGCCGTAACCAGTTTGGCTCAGTGGCTAGAGTATTGGCCTGCAGACTGAAGGGTCTGGGTTTGAATCTGGTGAAGGGCACCTGTCTCAGTTGCAGGTTCTATCCCTAGTCCTGATCGGGGAGCTTATGGGAGACAACCAATCCATGCGTCTCTCTCACATCGATGCTTCTCTCTCTCTTCCTCTCCATCTCTCTCCTTCTCTCTGTCTCTCCACCTCCCTTATACTGTCTAAAAATTAATGGAAAAATGTCCTTGGGTGAGGATTAACAACAACAAAAATATCCAGAACTGAGTTGGGCTGGGCTGGAGAGCTCATGGGAGAGTGTGGAATGAGGTGAGCCTACAGAGGTATCTTGTGTTGGGATGTGAAGGGCCTTATATGTTTGAATTCCATACCATAGATCAGGGGCCCACAAACTAGGACCCCTGGGCCAAATCCTACCAGTCACCTGCTTTTGTGAAGTGTTAGAGGAAACAGTGACACCTAGTATTACCTTAAATATCTGTGGCCACCGCCCTAGCTGGTTTGGCTCAGCGGATAGAGCGTTGGCCTGCAGACTCAAGGGTCCCAGGTTCGATTCCGGTCAAGGGCATGTACCTGGGTTGCGGGCACATCCCCAGTAGGGGGTGTGCAAGAGGCAGCTGAATAGATGTTTCTCTCTCATCGATTTTTATAACTCTCTATCCCTCTCCCTCTCCCTTCCTCTCTGTAAAAAAATCAATAAAATATATATTAAAAAAAAATCTGTGGCCACCTTCCTGAGACAGTGGCAGAGGGGTGTGGTGTGACAGGTACAGTAAGGTCCACAAAACCTAAAGCGTGTTCTCTCTGGCCTTTCACAGAAAAAAGTGGCTAGCCCCCAGAGGCCCAGTATGATTTCTCTTTGGGGGTGTTAAAGCCTTAGAAACATGCATGGATGTTCTTTTAGGAGAATGTGGACTAACCACTCACTTATTCTTTGCATATCTTGATAAAATAGTTTTTCTTTTGTATTGCTGTGAATAGAGACTATGCTTGGGGATTAAACTATGGAAGAATCATGACAGCATGCACTATAAATAGTTTTTTGTTTACTGCCTCTGGGGAAGCAATTCAAGGGACTACAAAGCTTGCCAAAAGGTCCTAAGAGTTTGCTTAAGGACCAAAACTTTTACACTGAAGAAATGGATGAGCTCTGGTTGCTATTTTAATTAAAATGTAAGTCTGTCTTTCTCAGAGCTTTCACAGTGATGTTAATGTGGGGCTGTGTCTGCGGTCATAACAACACAATGGCAGCTGTTGGAACAAAGCAACGCTGGGCCATGACAAATCCTGAGGAAGGCAGAGAACATTTGCCCGAGTTAGCTCAGCATCCTAGACCTGGAGACGTGTCAGCTTCAGGAACGACTTCTTTCAAAGCCAAGACATAGCAGATTGTGTTAACCCTGAAGCTTTGTAAGAGCTCTTCATGAAGTTGTCATACACCATTAGGGCACAATGAGCATCATTCATTAAGTCTCCACTAAGCTGGCAGACACTCTACTTCACATAATTGCTGCCAAATGCTTTACCTTTGTCCTCTGTGAGCTTACTTTCTCATGTTACCACCCATCACTTCGGATGTGAGGTCTGTAGGTACAAGCCTCGCCTGGCCAGTGTGTATTAGAACAACCTTCAGCTACGAATCCTGGCACTGAGGTCGTCCTCACATATTCTCCTTTTATCATAGGGTTTCATGGTTTAGTGTTACCTGTGTGATTTTTTTCTATACCATCATCTGTATATATAAAAGCCTAAGCGACCAAACAACTGGTCGACCAGTCGCTATGATGTACACTGACCACCAGGGGGCAGACACTCAATGCAGGTGCTGCCCCCTGGTGGTCAGTGCACTCCTACAGCCAACCTCCTGCTGCTGGCCAACCTCCTGCAGTCCCTCCCCCTGGCCAGCCGAACCTCCCATGGCCTCTCCCCCTGCTGGCCAACCTCCCATGGCTCCTCCTCCCAGCCAACCTCCCTTGGCCCCGATCAGCCCCTATAAGTGGCCAGGCCAAGGGACCCCACCTGTGCACAAATTTGTGCACCAGGCCTCTAGTCCTATATAACAAAAGGCTAATATGCAAATTGTCCCCTCGGAAGTTCGACCGACCAGGAGTTCGACCGCATGCTATGATGTGTGCTGACCACCTGGGGTGGGGGAATGAAGGAAGGCCCCGGCTGGCAGCCAGCAGTCAGGGGAAGGAAGGCCCTGGCCGGCAGCCAGAAGGAAGGCATTGGCTGGCAGCTGGAAGGTCCTGATCGGTCCTGATCGCCAGCCAGGCCTAGGGGCCCTACCCATGCATGAATTTCGTGCACTGGGCCTCTAGTTGTAAATAAAATTATATCCTCCTTGATACACATGGTTAACAAATATGTGAAGAGGTGCATCACCTCGTTGGAATAAAAAACAAACACGCATATTGAGAACATAAGGAATACTGGCATCCACACTTGTCTGGCTGTAAAGGAGATGGAAACGAGTTAGCGCCAGCAGTAGCCCGAGTCCATGAAGCCAGGAGCTCACTAAGCTGCTCTGTGCCAGAGAAGAGTTTTGAGTCTTCCTGGAAGAGAGTTTGGCTGTGTAGCTTGTACTCTTCCTGGAAGAGAATTTGGCTATGCACACCACAGCTTAAGTGTTATGCAATTTGCATAGCCATTTTAGTAATTACATAAGAACTGATGCTCAGGAAACAGTAGAACAAGGGATAGAGATGCGTGCATAAGACTGCTCATCGCAGCATTGTGGGTACTGAGAATAAACTGGAAACCACCAAACAATCATTGGCAGGGAGTTGGCAAAATTCTGTTGGTGCATTCATGAAATAGATATCATTTCACTGCTTTAAAAGACTAGTAGAAGCCCTGACCGGTTTGGCTCAGTGGATTAGAGCGTCGATCTGCGGACTGAAGGGTCCCAGGTTCGATTCCAGTCAAGGGCATGTACCTTGGTTGCGGGCACATCCCCAGTAGGGGTTGTGAAGAGGCAGCTGATCGATGTTTCTCTCTCATCGATGTTTCTAACTCTCTATCCCTCTCCTTTCCTCTCTGTACAAAATCAATAAAATATATATATTTAAAAAAAAAGACTAGTAGAAATAGTTTCTTTCTTTTCCAATACTCTTCCCTCTTCTTCCTTCACAACATTGTCCTCTAAGGCCTGTGGATGTTGCCTCTCTTTAAGGGTTCATTCTCCTCTAACTAGAAGATAATTTTTGGATTTTAGAAAGTTATACCCAAGCCTCACTTTCTCATATTCTTTCCTTCAATCATAATTGTTTCAAAGGGCACATGATGACTCAGTCCTGAGGCATAAATTCAACCTAATGAGTAGTAACCAACATTTTAAACATTTATTGAAAGGATATAGCCTGGCCAAAGGTACAAACAGGGTGATGTGTTTGAAGAATTTCAAGAAGTTCTTTAAAACTGAATGAACCATTATGTTCATTTGGACAAGTTCAAGGATTTGAGCATGGTGAGAAAGGCCTTGGAGGGGATTGTGTGTGGTGAAAAATGAATATTTACTCTTGGAAAGAATAAAGAGGCACTGATATTTTAGGCTGACTGTTATTTAGGAATTAATACACTGACTGTCTTTATAACCATAAGAACAGAGTATATCTGTTCCATTTCCTGGGAATATAAATAAGACATCCCACCACGTCCTGATGGCTAGGGTGAGATCTGTCACATTCTGATGGCTAGGGTGAGATCCTCCATCCTGAGGACTAGGGTGACATCCTCCCTCCTGAGGACTAGGGTGACATCCTCCCTCCTGAGGACTAGGGTGACATCCTCCCTCCTGAGGACTAGGGTGACATCCTCCCTCCTGAGGACTAGGGTGACATCCTCCCTCCTGAGGACTAGGGTGACATCCTCCCTCCTGAGGACTAGGGTGACATCCTCCCTCCTGAGGACTAGGGTGACATCCTCCCTCCTGAGGACTAGGGTGACATCCTCCCTCCTGAGGACTAGGGTGACATCCTCCCTCCTGAGGACTAGGGTGACATCCTCCCTCCTGAGGACTAGGGTGACATCCTCCCTCCTGAGGACTAGGGTGACATCCTCCCTCCTGAGGACTAGGGTGACATCCTCCCTCCTGAGGACTAGGGTGACATCCTCCCTCCTGAGGACTAGGGTGACATCCTCCCTCCTGAGGACTAGGGTGACATCCTCCCTCCTGAGGACTAGGGTGACATCCTCCCTCCTGAGGACTAGGGTGACATCCTCCCTCCTGAGGACTAGGGTGACATCCTCCCTCCTGAGGACTAGGGTGACATCCTCCCTCCTGAGGACTAGGGTGACATCCTCCCTCCTGAGGACTAGGGTGACATCCTCCCTCCTGAGGACTAGGGTGACATCCTCCCTCCTGAGGACTAGGGTGACATCCTCCCTCCTGAGGACTAGGGTGACATCCTCCCTCCTGAGGACTAGGGTGACATCCTCCCTCCTGAGGACTAGGGTGACATCCTCCCTCCTGAGGACTAGGGTGACATCCTCCCTCCTGAGGACTAGGGTGACATCCTCCCTCCTGAGGACTAGGGTGACATCCTCCATCCTGAGGACTAGGGTGAGATCCTCCACCCTGAGGACTAGGGTGAGACCCTCCACCCTGAGGACTAGGGTGAGATCCTCCATCCTGAGGACTAGGGTGAGGTCCACATCCAGATTCACCAAACATCTCTGCAGGGACTGATCTAATATCAACAATGCATTGGGACCTAGTCAAGCAGCCAATTGCCATAATATTCATTACTGTTCTCTCAGGGTCATTGCATTTATAACAGCTCTCTTTGCTCTTTACTATTAGTTCAGTTGCCCAGAGCATGTGTGTCTGAGCCACCAATAGAAATCTCATCTTGTCCCATCCAGCTATGATATGTGAAACTCTGAAACCACAGCAGCACAGTGTTATGGAATTCTGCTTATCATTTGGATGCAATAACAATGTTACCTTTAGAAGCAGGAGCTACATTGGGCTGGCTCTCGGACACTGTGACCTCCAACAGCACATCTTTCTGAAGCCGTCTGCAGAAATCCCATAAGCCCTTGGTGTTCACTACCTGAAGTTGTGATCACTATGCACATAGCTGGAGCCCATTGCAGGGCTGAAGGAAGGCTTTCTGAATAAGAAAAGCTTATTCAGAAAGTTCTGAAAAGCCTATGCAAATTACTTTTCTACCAAAATGTTTGTTATGGAATGAATTTAGGTATGACTAAATTTAGTGCAGAAGCAGAGTTGGTCAGTTCATCATTGTCTTATTTTCCTAAATCAATGACAATGTTTGAACAAACTCTAAAATGTATTTCACATGTCCTGACTTACAAAGCATACTATCCTGTAATCAAACACATGGCTTCCATCTTCTCTTGATTCAGAGTTCCCATTGTAATTTTACAAGTCATGCTAATTTGTAAATTAATAGAATGCATTGTAGTAAACAGGTATTATGTAAATCATGTAAAATTACATGTCTCTGTCTTGAAGTTCTCAATATAGTTGAGGCTATTTAACTCTGCATTGAACCACCCCACACCCAGCATTTGGGAATCTGGAATCAACTTTTTATAGGTTCTCTGCCTTCCATGCCTCATGGGATTTAACGTTCTCTTAGTGCTGCAGGCAGTGTGGCTTTTTCAAACAATGCCTTTCCTTGTAAAGAAAAGATGACTTTTGTGTGTAAAACAGAAGGCCATTTTGTTAAAATGTCAGCTTGGGGTGTCATCTCATTTTTTTTTTTTTTTTTACTTACAGGTCTGATTGCCTGTCACATACCTTTTATTTCTCCTTCTTTTAAACAGAAGGCCATTTTGTTAAAATGTCAGCTTGGGGTGTCATCTCATTTTTTTTTTTACTTACAGGTCTGATTGCCTGTCACATACCTTTTATTTCTCCTTCTTTTAAGTATCTTCAGAGTCTGGTTCTCAAGAAAATACAGAAGGCTCAAGGGAGGGGAGAGCAGCAGCTTGAGAAAGGGAATGAAAGGGAATAAAAAGGAATGAAAGTCTTTTCTGAGTCTGGGTCAGGGCCATCATTTTATAAGTATGTACAGTCCCATTGAAAGGCAAAGACAGGACAAAGGGGAAGAAGACACGCAGGAGCATGAGAAATGGAAATAAAAGGATCATATGAGATTTGATGCTATAAAAATCAAAGAAAAAGTAAATAACCAAACAATAATGACAGAACATTCTGATAAAGTGCAGTCTTACTCTGTATTTAGTGATCACTGGTAATAATATGTTAGGTTTTAGCATGTGTGCCTGAGCCCCCAAACAAAATCTCATCTTGTCCCATCCAGCTCTGATATGTGAAACTCTGAAACCACAGCAGCACATGTTATGGAAATCCTCTTATCATTTGGATGCAATAACAATGCTACCTTTAGAAGCAGGGGCTACGTTGGGCTGGCTCTAGGACACTGTGACCTTGGACAGCACATCTTTCTGAAGCGTTTGCAGAAATCCCATAAATGTTTGGTGTTCATGACACTACCTGAAGTTGTGATCACTATGCACATAGCTGGAGCCCATTGCAGGGAAATTTTAATAATTTCCCCTTAAAATGTCTCCAAGTTTATTATTTTTAATTTCCTCCCTATTTCCCTGTTACTGCTGGCTGCTGTCTGCCTTCCTGGTGACCTTTAGAAGGAGGACCTGGAGCTCAGAGGCTCTGCGGGAAGTTTGCCCAGATAGGGCAGCCAAGACGGTCCCTGGAGGCCATCCCTGGACTCAGAGAAGAGCGGATGAGAGGAGGGCGACTGGAAGCCAAGCCGAGATCCAGAGTGAGCCAGACAATTAACCTCACAGAAGGTCCCTGGGTAATTTCCCTAAAAATACATCGGCGGTCCTGTTCTTTCAAGCCACTTAGGCAGACTGAACCGTCCTGAGCTAAGGAACAAATTTCCAGGAGGAGGAGGCAGTCAGAAATGCTCATAGATTTCAGAGGGGCACACAGCGCTGCCCAGACCCATTTACCTCCGGGTAATTATGTTACTTATTTTATTGTTTTTGCTTTTTTTGTTCGCTGCCAGGATAATGGTCTCAAGCCTAACTGAATGAATACTTTTTAAAAATTGTGGTAGGAGCATTCAATATGAGATGCACCCTTTCAACCAACTGTAAGCATATAACACGTTATTATTGATGCTGGGAGCAATGTCTGACAGGGGACTTTACATCTTACTCACATTTACTGATTTAACCCCCCATTTCCCCCTTCCTCCTGAATTCACATGTCAAACAACCCAGTGGTGGCCTTGCCTCTGTGTGCTGATGTTGGACACCTAACTTCATTGGTTCAGTTGTGCGATCAATCTTTCTTGAACATCCATGAGATAACATGTGGAAGTGCCAGGTTGTGGGTGCTCTTCGATGTGGTCCCCTGTAAATGTATGCCCTGTGTCAGGCACAATGAACACTACACAAATACACCCGGCATGGCACGATTTTAAAAACATTTCTATTGGAGTGAAACATGCATGCAGAAAGTGCACAAACCAATTCATTTTTTTAAGGGTGAGGCACGGCTCAACTTTACACAACAGGACATCTCCATGTAACCAGCACCGGGATCAGAAAATAGAACACAGACATGCCGCGTTTACTTCACTTCACTTTATTACACTTCATGGATGTGGCGCTTATTTACAGATTGAAGGCAAGACCCTCCACTAGCACAATATTCAGACCTGAACTTTAATGTGATATTTTTTTGTGGTGGTCTGGAGCCAAACCACAATATTTCCAAAGTAAACCTGTGTACTAGTGCCTAAACCCCCCCCCCCGCCCCCGGGGCTCCCTTTCCATTACTACCGCCCCTCAAGATAATCATACCTTCACCTTTAATATCATAGATATGTTCCCATTTCTCTCCGCTTCTCTCACTCAACATCTTATTTGTGGCCGTGCATCTTGTTGAGTGTACATGTTAGTTCGTTCATGCTTATTACTGCATAGTATCCACACAGCTTTGTTCTCTTCTGTAGATGGACCTTTGGGCTGTAATAATGAGAGATGATATTTTAAAAAGATAAATTAAAAGCAAAGTCTATCTTTAGGAAGTGCTCAGTCTAATAAGGAAAATGATACCTACATATTAGAAATAGCTAAAACGGAAAAATACTAAGAAGGACTCAGAGAGCCTTTTGAGTTTGGAATGAGCACTGATTGCCCACCCCCTTTTCTTAATAATAGTCCACAGGGATTGCCCTTCTCTTTCTGATCTGGCTGGGTCAACAGTAATCGCGTCCTTAATACAGGAGAGTTGGTCCAAAAGGCTTGCTGACCCCTATTTCCAGAAACAGTTCTGACTGACATGCTCCAGCATGGATCTCTCAGCCTCACTTTCTAGAATGAACCAGACAGCTTATGAGGGAGCGGAGGCTGTGGTAGCTGTTTGGAAAGAGTTGTGTGGTTTTGGTTGCATAGTTTCAGAGATAGGTAATGTGCAGTATACATCGCAATAGCAGCTTTTTTTTTTTTTAGAATTAGACCAGAGAAGCTAGCTCTAAGGAGTCTATGTTTTATCTTTTTAAAAAATAGATTTTAGCATCTTTGTGTCACCATATTAAACATTTTAAATCCTTTGTGTGTTGCATCGTTAGGAGAACTATTGGCAGGTGGCAGGTGAGTTCCTCCACCTCCCTCTATTCAGCTAGTTGGTGGCTGGGGAGCTTCTGGTATTCTCGGGGGAGGGGGGTTGGTTTCCTGATTGCATTTGGTTCCTGTCAAGCTGCAGACACTTGCATTTTGACAGGACATCTGCCTTTAAATCCATGCATTTGCATAGATCCCTGGATATGTATGGGAAGTCTGACTTACTGTCTGCACTTTTGCAGAATTAATTGTCTCTCGAATGGCTGTTGATACAACGGGGCATTGAGATTTTGAGAAAGAAAAATTTTAGGTCATTCTTTGAGAGTTAAAGTCATTAATCAAGTTTTCTAAATAGAAAGATTCTTTTAGATGTATGTTTAAATAAACCGGTGTTGATGAATGGGACCGTTCCTGTAAAAGCTCCTATAGTGCTTTCATTCTGGACACCAGTGTCATCGATCATGCAGCCATTAGCCCCTGTGTACCTTCTACTGTCCTCTAATTAGCAGTGTGGTCCGCGTTAAATGTGGGCTTCTCACCCAGCATTTTAACTGGAGGTAGCTGTCCTCCAACCTGGTTGAATTGTGGAATTAGAGAGTTCATCTCTTTCTATTCAAAGAACTTGTAAAAAGCCGAACGCACCCATCTCTCAGTCGCTCCATGCCAATGTCTCCTGCACCTGGAACAAGCCATCTGGCTCCAGCAGCCTCCTTTTGGCCCAGGGAACAGCATCTTCCCTGAGGCTTTTCAAAGCAAAGCTGGTTTCTCATAGAGAGGCTTCTTTTTCCTCTGCAGCTGAGCAGACAGGTTCATTAAATGTCCTCAAATATGTGTGGGCTCTGAGTCTGCAATGTGCTCTCTAAACTCCAAGGGGCAACACAACCTTCTGAGTGTCTCACTGGCTCCCCTCTCTCCCGACTGGAGGGAGGTGAGGGGCTCCGGGCTCTGCATGTCATCTTATGGAGAGAGTGAATTCTTATTTGACATCTTCCTTTCTACCTTGTAACCTGTACCCTGGAAAGGAGCGTTGGTCTGAGTGTCCAAAGACCCATTTCTGGGAATACTTTGTCCTGCCCACAGAGGGGGTGGAACATTTCGCTTTGCAATGTCCTCTGCTTTGGGGCTTCAGTAAAATTCAAGACAGAGAGAGGCCTGTGTAGCACCCAGTATGAAGATCCGTTCTTCCAAAGCAATTAACTTAACCTTTGTAGCCCCTGTCCTTCTAGAGAGAAAGACAGTCATGAGGTTTAATTTCTAATGGGAAAGCCTGGTACACGGGTAGGAAGACTAAGAGGGATGCTGGATCGGAAGAGTCTGGTGTGCGGCATATGTTGCATGCAGGGAGAATGCACAGCATCTGGGAAGCTGCTGTGTTTGCTCACAGGCTCCCCACCCCAGTGACTTCTCCGCCTGGACCACAGACCTTCTCCCGGACTCAGTTCAGGGATGGTTAGACTTCTGAGTAGCTCACTGATTGTAACATATGGACACGGCCACTGAATGCTTTGCACTCGGGTGGCCGCTGTGTCCACTGGGCCTGGGTGGTGTTTCACCTCGATGCAGAACTGCTACATCCACAGACACGGCCGGGCTGCTCCATGCCCCTTTCCTGCTTTGTTCTTTCTTTGAGGTTTCTCACTTTTTTCTTTACTTATAGCCTGATGTTGAAAGACCAAGTCCTTTTGCTGAAAAGGAAAATATGCATAAATTTGATGGAAGAATAGATATCAGTGTTTTATTCATACAGGGAAGAACCTCATCCTACTTTCTAATGCTTTAGGGACAGGATAGGATATTTTTGAAGTATGAAAGGCTGGGTGTTTATAGATACCTTTTTAGAGTGGATGGGCAATCATTTAAAAATAAGACAAATCTGTAATTAGGACAGTTTCATGTTTCTTTAGATGATACTCTAAGGAAACAATTATTTCTCTTTCAACTTTTCAACAGCTTCTGCCAATAATTTAAATAAGAGCCAGAATGTAACAGCACTGGTGGGGAAAACAGTGAGGACCGCCCATTAGGAGCCAGGACTGAGCCACATTTGTGAGCCACACCTGTGAGCCACACCTGTGAAGCCTGTGCCTGGGACACAGGTGAAAGTTTTGTCCCCTCTGCAGAGGCCAGCCAGACAGGAGTTGGAGCATCACTATGCATATGATGGATTAAGTCTGAGACTTACTCTACATGTGGGTTGTTTGCTTGCTTATTTGTTTACTAGAGGCCCAGTGCATGAAATTTGTGTACAGCTACAGTTCATAGGCCTGCCTAGCGATCAGGGCCAATCTGTGGGGTGACTTGCAGGGCGATCAGGGGCCTCCACTGACACCTGCCTTGGCTGACCTGGGGCCTGTGGGCTGGGGGAAGCTGCTGCGTTTAGTGCCTGCCCCCTGGGGATCAGTGTGCAACATAGCAACCGGTCGTTCCACTGTTCCGTCGATTTGCATATTAGGCTTTTATTATATAGGACTAGAGGCCCGGTGCACAAAAATTTGTGCACTCGGGGGGGGGGGGGGTCCGCTCCCCGGGGGATTGGGCCTAAGCTGACAATCAGACATCTCTCTGGCAGCCAGGGAGCCCTTGGGGGATGTCCACTTGCCAGCGGGGAGCAGGCAAGAGCTGCAGTCGGACATCCTTAGCGCTGCTGAGGAGACGGGAGAGGCTCCCACCACCACCGCTATACTGGCAGCCGTAAGCCTGGCTTGTGGCTGAGCAGAGCTCCCCCTGTGGGAGCACACTGACCACCAGGGGGCATCTCCTGCATTGAGCATCTGCCCCCTGGTGGTCAGTGTGTGTCATAGTGACCAGTCATTCCCAGTCGTTCTGCTGTTAGGGTCAATTTGCATATTACCCTTTTATTATATAAGATAAAGGCCTGGTGCATGGGTGGGGGCCAGCTGGTTTGCCCTTAAGGGTGTCCCGGATCAGGGTGGGGGTCCTGCTGGGGTGCCTGGCCAGCCTGGGTTAGGGTCTGAGGGCTGTTTTCAGGCTGGCCACACCCCCTTCAGGGTGGGGGTCCCCGCTGGAGTGCCTGGCCAGCCTGGGTGAGTGGCTGATGGCTGTTTTCTGGCTGGCCACAGCCCCTTCAGGGTTGGGGGTTTCCGCTGGGGTGCCTGGCCAGCCTCGGTGATGGGCTGATGGCTGTTTGCAGGTTGGCCACAGCCCCTTCAGGGTGGGGGGTCCTGCTGGGGTGCCTGGCCAGTCTGGGTGAGTGGCTGATGGCTGTTTGCAGGGTGGCCACAGCCCCCCAGCGGAGACCTTCACCCCATGAGGGTGTGGCCAGCCTCAGTGAGTAGCTGATGGCTGTTTGCAGCCTGGCCAAGCCCCCCAGCAGGGACCCTCACCGCATGAGGGTGTGGCTAGCCTGGGTGAGGGGCTGATAGCTGTTTGCAGGCTTCCATGGCCCCCAGCCACCCAAGCTCCCAGTGGAGGCTGGCTGGAAGCAGATATCTGGGATTTATTTATCTTCTATAATTGACACTTTGTTGCCTTGAGCAGAGGCCACAGCCGGCCAGGGCAGGCGGAAGCTTGGCTTCCTCCATCGCCAGGGCAATCAAGCCTCCTGCTTGCTCCAGCTCCTTGGCTGGCGGCCGCCATCTTGGTTGGGTTAATTTGCATATAGTTGCTCTGATTGGCTGGTGGGCGTGGCTTGGGGCATAGCAGAGGTGCGGTCAATTTGCATGTTTCTCTTTTATTAGATTAGATATTTGAGAATAATTGTGTGTGTGCACGTGGTGTGTGCATGTATGTGTATGTATGTGGTTGTTTTAGTCTGATCAATAATTATTTATTAACATCATAATAAATATTTATTATTTTCTGGAGTTTAATTTTTCCCATAACCATTTATCCCATCTATTCCCCTTTCTACCTCCATCTCCCCACGCTACAACCACCACACTGTTGTCCATGTCCATGAATTCTCTCTCTTCCTTTTTTGCTCATTTCCTTCACACATCCTCCAACACTATCACCCCACCAGAGCCATCTGCCTGCTCTCTATCTATAAGTCTGTTTCTATTTTTCTTGGTAGTTCAGATTATTCATTAAATTTCACATATGAGTGAAATCATATGATACTTGTCTTTCTCTGACTGACTTATTTCACTTAGCATAGTACTCTCCAGGTCCATCCATGCTGATGCAAGGGTAAAATTTTCTTCCTTTTTATGGTAGAGTAGTATTCCATTGTGTAAATGTACCACAGCTTTTTTATCCAGTCATCTACTGATGGACACTTGGGCTGCTTCCAAATCTTGGTTATTGTAAATAATGCTTCAGTGAACATAGGGGTACATATATTTTTTTGAATTAGTGTTTTGGTTTTTTTTGGATAAGTTCCCAGAAGTGGAATTGCTGTGTCACAAGGCAGTTCCATTTTTCATTTTTTAAGGTAACTCCATGTTTTCCACAGTGGCTGCACTAATCTACATTCCCACCAGCAGTGCACAAGTGTTCCCTTTTCTCCACATCCTCACCAACCCTTGTTATTGATTTATTGATGATGGCCATTCTGACAGGCATAAGGTGATACCTTATTGTGGTTTTAATTTGCTTGTCACTGATGATTAGTGACATTAAGCATCTTTTCAAATATCTATTGGCCATCTGTACGTCCTCTTTGGAGAAGTGTCTATTCAGGTCCTGTGCCCATTTGTTGGGCTTTTAAAAGTAGAGTAAGTATGTTACAACAATCATCTTAAAAGTGTTAATTCAGTCACACTAGGTTCTTCTTATCCATGGGTTCTGCAGCTTCAGGTTCAACCAACTTCAGATGGAAAATATTCAAAATCAATGTTGCCTTGCTGTTGATGTGTGCTGTTCAGGTAGGTCTAAGATAGTTGTGTCTATACTGGATATGTACAGATCTTTTTTTCCTGTCTTATTTCCTAATCAGTAAAAATAACTATTTACATCGTATTTATTGTATTAGGTATTATAAGTGATCTAGAGATTACTTAAATTATATAGGAGGATGTGTGTAGGTTGTAAACAAATACTACCCGTTTTATATAAGGACCTGAGCACCTTCAGATTTTGTTCTCTGCCATGGGCGTCCTGGAACTCCTCCCTCTCAGATACCAAGGGATGACCATATTACATTTGTAGTTGAAGCCCTCATCATAGAATTACACACAGTGGAAAGCTAGGCTGTAACTATTTTACTTTCACAAGTGTCTGAGTGCACATTTGACTCATTTCAATGTTGTTAGAAATTTAATTCGGCATTTTTTTATGTTCCCATTGTAGCCACTATAAAAATGGGGCTAATAATTGCTCATTCAAGGAATACAGCTTCAACAATGATTTTTTTCCTTTTATTGAAATGGTAGTTTTTCTACTAGACATACTGAAGGTTGTGTATGCAGATATCTTTAAAGCAAAACTTAATTCAGAATTGAGTGCACAAGGTTATTCATCCATGTCGATACAATTATATTGTGGTAGATAATGGATTTGTGTTATTCTTAATGTCTGTACATGGCTATTGAGAGACAGACTCAGGTTGTTTTTATAACTTTTCAGTACATAGAATGAAAGGGGAGTATGACAGTAGGAAGCACCTGATAAATTAAATGTGACATGTTTTTTATCCATATGAAATGGTTTCTGAGCAGCCAGTAATTGTGAGTATTTCCACAGTCATTTCTGATGTGGAATACTTCTGTGTTCAATGCTAATGAGTTGTGAGTTGTACTTCATCACGTTGACAGTCTCCTTGCTTTTGTAAATAGGCACATGATACACCTTTCAAAGCCAGTAAGAGGCACTCAGCTCACCTTTCATGGAATGTTCTCTTTGCTCTTTCTCTAAGTTTTACCATCAAGGTTTTTTTTAAGGGAAGGTAATATAGAAAAAGGCTAGCACTCACCAGGTCCTTAATAAATTCTAGCATCACTCCAGGTACCATAACATAGACCATCCATTGGATAATATTATAATTCAAGTCAGCTCAAAGAAAAAAGAAGTGAACTATGCATTAGCTAAAACAACAAATGAGAGCACCAAGAAATTGGATTTTTTAAAGCTTGTTCATATGAAAAACATGTCTTTGTTGTTTTAACATGAATTATTTTTAGAGAATAAAAGAACATTACATTCCTCCAACTTTTATAAAACTTGGAAGGATATTTTTACAACACTAACCTTTCAAATCATCCTGTGAGGAAGGTCACGGAGGGATGAGTGTGGTCACAGAATGGGACCTTAGTGCAGACCTTTGTCCTTTACTGTACAGTGTTATTTTCTCTACATGATAGGAGGGCATTCACCTGACTCTACAGAAACATGGAAGCACGGCGAATAAAAATTATTCAAAGAGAACTAAAGATGTTAAGATCAGTTAATCAGGAAGTAGATTTTATCCAAGCTGACAGGCACTGATTGGCTGTGGTCCTGAGTGAAAAAAAAAAAAACACCTTGGGACTGATTGATTGTCATTGCCAATATTAACCCTATTCATTCTCTGGGGAAGGTGATATAGTAAGATTTCTATTGAAAACCTGCACCATACTGGGTGGAGAAAATTAGGTTTACAGTTGTGCTAACTCGAAACACGAGAGTTTATTCTTGTATCATTATTTATTAATTATTGTATTGTTTCCCATAGGAACAACTGTAAGCCTACTTTTTCCCCACCCTGTATTACAAACTTTTGAGTGGAGAAGCAAACTAGTGTTCAAGTTGTCCAGCAGAGGCCAGTCCTCTTTGGTCTGTCTGGTACTTTGGGATTCTATATAACACTAGAGGCCCGGTGCATGGATTTGTGCACCAGTGGGCCTGGCCCGCACTCTCTTGCAATCTGAAACCCCTAGGGGGATGTGGGAGAGCCAGTTTCGGCCTGATCCCCGCAGGCCAGGCTGAGGGACCCCACTGGCTCACGAATCCGTACACCAGGCCTCTAGTATTCATATAAGATCTTTGGTTAATCTCTTCCCACCCTCCCCCGCCCTTCCCTCTGAGATTCATCAGTCTGTTCCATGTTTCCATGCTTGTGCATTGAGCATCTGCCTCCTGGTGGTCAGTGTGCATCATAGCTACCAGTCAAATGGTTGAATGGTCAAATGGTCGAATGGTCAGACACTTAGCATATTAGCCTTTTATATATATAGATAATATTTCCATGAGAAAAGCAGTCCCATGTTAACTAGCACATCATCTATTCACTGGTCAGACTTCCTGTGAACAGGATTTAGAATCTCACTAATAGGCACAATGATGATGGCACCATATGCTTTTATGGAACATCACTGTTTCCAAGCAATTTCATGTTGATGCTTCGAGAGATATGTCAAAATTGGTAACCTGATATCCCTTCTAAAACCAGAGCCTGGACATTCTAGATAAAATATAATAAACATCTTTTTTAAAGGCACAGATGTGCTCACAAATAATGAGGGGACATGCTCAGAAGCCAAGCACCAAATGAGCATCCCAAAGCAGGTTGGGTCACACATGATCTGAAGGCCGGGTTGACCCTGGACTGAGGGGCATTTGGGCCAAGGTCAGCCCAGAGGCGTGTGATGCCATTTGCCAATGGGAACAAATTGCGGCTTGACCTGCTGCATATGTGGGGACCCCCAAAGGTGGCAACTTAGATGGACTGGAAAGGATTCCGCCCTGGCACAGGGAAAGGACGAGGAGACCCACTCTCCAGGGAGCCTGGCGGGCTGGGCTGGGAAGAGCGGCTGGACACCTGGGGGGTTGGCCGCTCTGGGCCCTGGGGTCACTGGGTCTGAGTGAGTCTCCCGGTGCTCCCAGCCCAGGAGGCCAGCACTCAGAGACTGCATTCCCTGCCTGCTCCTGGGGTTGTCATCTAACCTACATGCTGTATTTTGAAACCACACCAGGAGCTAGGATCAGGGCCTGGAACCCCTCTGTTCTGCTGGGATTGCAGGTGCCCACCTGCCCTCTCTGGGGCTGGTCCACACATCAGGCCATTCACCTGGACTCGCTGGCCCAGTCTCGTCAAGATGAGGATGGAGCTGAGCACTTCACTGGGATTCTACCCAGGTCTCACATCACGTGACATGTCACAGCTGAAGAAGTTGAACAAGTAGCGAGCTGAGACCCCAGCCCACAGCGGCTCTATTTTAGTTGGGTCCGGAGTCCCTGGACAGGACGCAGACTCGCCCTCTCGGGCAGATGGCACCTGTGGGCCGCAGGTCGGTCAGGGGAGCCTGGGACTCTGAGTCAGCCTGGTCTTCAGTAGGTAACCCTGGGCCATTATTGTTCCTGACACTCACCAGGGATATCGGCACCACTGGGGAACCCCGAGCCCCGACAGAAGTAGGAGCCTCTTCCTCACCTGATTTCCTGTTCGAATGCAAGTCTCTTGGTTTCTGAATTGATTTCAGGAGCCTTGATCCCCATGTCAGAGGATTTGGAGGCTGCAATCTGGGCTTCTAAAGTGAGTGGCAAAACTCATATTTTAAAAATGTCCTCAACCACCAAAGGGCTTTTTAAAAGACAGTGGGCAGCCTCATGGACGGCAACGTCCACTGCAGTTGGCTCGCCCATGTGCCCCTCACTCCGAGTGTCTCCCCCAGGCCACCAATCCAGTGGCCTGCAGTGCAGGTTCCCCCTCCTCCACCCCCACCTCCACCCTCCGCTTGCAGGTGTTAACAGTCACCTGCTGTCCATCGCTGTGCAGAGCCAGGAGGTGGAGCCCTGCTGTTCTGTGAGGCTTCTTCTCCAATGAAATGCTTTCCTAGTACTTGCCTCTCAGGTCAAGTTTTACATTTATTTGTCTCACTTTTCTAGTGCTCTTTTGAAAACTATATGGTCCCTGGCTCACCCAGGACCACACTGATCTGCCCCCCCCCCCCCACACACACACACAACCCCAGATGAAATGAAAAAAGCATTAAACAAGTGAGCCCTGGCTGGTGTTGCTGAGTGATTAGAGCGCCTGCCTATGTACTGAAGGGTCTCGGGTTCAATTCTTGGTCAAGAGTACCTGGCCTTGGTGGGGGCACATGTGGGAGGCAACCAATCAACGTGTCTCTCTCACATCAATGTTTCTCTCTCTCTCCCCCTCCTGAACTTCCACTCTCTCTAAAAGTCAATGCAGAAAAAAAAGTATATCATCAGGTGAGAATTAACAACAACAAAAAAGTAAGTGCATGAGTGTGTGAGTTGAGTGAGTGTGTATTTGAGTGAGTGAGTACAAGTTGTGAATCAGGTCACAGGTAAACTTCATGCAGGCACGTCCATCAGAGTGACGCTCATCCTCATTGTTGTTGTGACAATACTGCCACGTAGGCAAAACACAAGGAAAGCTCTCCGGGGAGACGGGCTGAGAGTGACGAGGGACAGGGCTTGTGTGGGGACTCTGTGCTGTAATTGAAGGGAGGACTTGGGGCACTGTTTGAAGAGAGGGATCGATAGAAGGGTTATTTTCTCAGCTCAGGAGAGCTTTTGCAACTCTCTTTGCTCAGTGGTTAAATGGAGTTATTTCAGAGTAGAAAATGAACAGGGGGTCTAAGAATGGGAGGGACTGGTTGGGGGAGAGGGCTGTTATGGCAAGGTTTTTTGAAATCATTTTAATAGCAAAAAAGAACATCAAAACTAATAATGACACATAATGTATTTCCTTCTGTTGGGTCTGGTTTACTTTTCCTTTGAACTGTAAATATTGTACAATATTGCATTCAAGTGAAAACCAGTTCAATACTAAATAATAATTTACTGTCAGCTTGATATGATTAAGTAGATATTTTTTGTAGAATGTTCTAAACTTATCAATAATTAAGAGCAAACTTGTCTGGTCGCTGTTGCTCAGTGGTTGAGCATTGACCCAGAAACTTAGAGGACACTAGTTTAACTCCAGGTCAGGGCACATGCTCAGTCTCTAGGAGGGGACCTGCAGGAGGCAGCTGATCAATGATTTTCTCTCATGGATGTTTCTGTCTCTCTTTCCCTCTCCCTTCCTCTCTGAAAATCAGTGGGAACACATTTAAAAAATAAGAATTAAAAAAAGTAACTTAATATCTGGGTTAATTTTTCCATATTCCTTTCTAACCATCACCACATTATCTTGCTTATTGTGATTTAGCCTGAATGTAGGTTTTGTCTTTGTGTATTTACTTTTTTTTAGATAATACAGTTGCCATATCATAAAATAAAATAATAGGCATGACTTTATTAGATTTAGGATGTTTCTTTTCCCACTTTTTCTCAGTGTTGCATAATTATTAAGAACATGTGCTATAGGGCCATTCTTTTTATTTATTTATTTACTAGAGGCCTGGTGCACGGGATTTGTGCACTGGTGGGGGGCGTGGCCTGTGGGGATCGGCCCACTGTGGGAGCACTGCTCATCCTGGTCAGCCGAGTGGCTGTGGACCTGCCCTCTGAGCGGCTGCTTCCTGGTCTGGCATCTTGTGTGGAGCTGGAGCACTCGCCTCTCCAGGGCACCCGGTCAGGCCAGGCCCAGGGACAATAGCACTGAGAGACAGCGGAGTAGGCCTCAGTCCTGTGGCGGCCATGAACCCGCCCCCCAGCCTCTGGGGTCAGCTCTGTGAGCCTAGAGGTGCTGCAGGGCCTGCAGGCGTCTGGAGGAGGCGGCAGGGAGGGAGGAGGAGCCTGGGGCGAGGAGGCAACAATCATAGCCCAGGTTACTTCCCATCGAGCTGGGCTTCGCAGCAGGAGCAGCCGCTCCGTGCACTGTGGTAGCGCACTGACCACCAAGGGGCAGCTCCTGCATTGAGCGTTTGCTCCCCAGTGGTCCGTGCGTGTCATAGTGACTGGTCGACCGGTCGTTCTGGTCATTCTGCTGTTCAGTCACTGGGCTTTTAGTATATAGGATTTTATTTTTAAATCTTTGTTGTTGAAAGTATTACATTTCCTTTTCCCCATTGACCTCTCCCAGCTTGCCCTGCCCTGACCCCCCCCCACCCGGCCTTCACCATCCTATTGTCTTTGTCCATGGGTTATGCATATATGCATACAAGTTCATTGATTGATCCTTTCCCACCCACCCACTCTCCCCTGCTTCCCTCAGAAGTGTGATAGTCTGTTTGGTGCTTCTATATCTCTGGGTCTATTTTTGTTGATCAGTTTATGTTGTTCATTATATTCCACATATGAGTGAGATCATGTGATATTTATCTTTCTCTGACTGGCTTATTTAGCTTAGCATAATGCTCTCCAGGTCCATCCATGCTGTTGCAAATGGTAAGAGTTCTTTTTTATAGCTGTGTAGTATTTCATTGTGTAGTCATACCAGTCTTTTAATCCACTCATCTGCTGATAGGCACTTAGGCTGTTTCCAAATCTTAGCTATTGTAAATTGTGCTGCTATGAACATAGGGGTGCAGGGATTAATCTCCAAAATTTATAGGGAATGCATTCAACTGAACAAAAGGGAGATAATCCATTTGAAAAGTGGGCAAAGGAACTAAATAGACACTTCTCCAAAGTGGACATACGGAAGGCCAAGAGACATATGAAAAAATGCTCAAAGTCACTAATCATCCGAGAGATGCATATCAAAATGACAATGAGATACCATCTCACACCTGTCAGAATGGCTACCATCAACAAATCAACAAACGACAAGTGCTGGTGAGGATGTGGAGAAAAGGGAACCCTCATGCACTGCTGGTGGGAATGCAGACTGGTGCCGCCACTGTGGAAAACAGTATGGAGTTTCCTCAAAACATTAAAAATGGAACTGCCATTTGACCCAGGGTTCCCAGTTCTAGGAATATATCCCAAGAAATCAAAAACACCAATCAGAAAGAATATGTATTTACTTTAAAGGTGGCTAGCACTTCAGTATTTGCACTTAGCCTTACAGAACCCCCCAGGCTGGGGGACACCTTTGGTGATGGTGACTGGCGCCTCCTGCTGGGATGCTGGCCAGCAGATAACACCTCACCTCACACACCCCTGGCCTGGCCTGGGGCACCTGCGACCCTGAATGTGGCCCCTTCCCCCTTGGGCCAGTGCGCTGTGTTTGGCACACTCTCCCGTTATCAATCTGAAATTTTTCTCTTGGCAGCATCTCATTTTTCCTAGTTAGTTGCCCTAAGATCAGTCATTTTGCTTCAGTTTTGGCTCTCCTCAGTAGCATGATGTGTTTGCCCACAACTTGTTTAGAGGTTATGTGAAGTGCTTGATGTTATATCTTGAAAGACATATTATGCTTATATAGTTATAACAATAAATCTCTGGACATCTTAGTACATCGGTTTCATTTTCAATTTACTTAAGAAAGAAAAGAATTTAAATTCATGGAGACTGGGTGTGATGGGAGTGAGAGTTGGCAGGTGCCCTGGAAAAGTTAACGGCACAGCGGGCAGTGATGGCTGAGCTTTCTGTGGGCCTGAGGGTGGGCCTAGGACTGCCCCACAGTGGACAGGGACCTGCGGGAGGCCTGTGGATCAGGAGAGCAAGCTCGCCAATTAAGAAAGTGTCACCCACCACTGTCTTTCACTGTAACTTCTGCTTTGTTAGTGGAGATATTGGGAGTTCTTTTTTCCTTCAATCTGTTGCTCCGGTGCTGGTGATCCCGTCCCCTGGGCTAAGCCAGGGGAGGCACTCCATGTCCTGGCTGTGACCTGGTGGTCCCGGCCCCTGGGCTAAGCCAGGGGAGGTGCTCCATGTCCTGGCTGTGACCGGGTGGTCCCGGCCCCTAGCCTAACGTGTCCTGGCTGTGACCAGGTGGTCCTATCCCCCAGCCTAAGCCAGGGGAGGCGCTCCGTGTCCTGGCTGTGACCAGGTGGTCCTATCCCCCAGCCTAAGCCAGGGGAGGCGCTCCGTGTCCTGGCTGTGACCAGGTGGTCCTATCCCCCAGCCTAAGCCAGGGGAGGCGCTCCGTGTCCTGGCTGTGACCAGGTGGTCCTATCCCCCAGCCTAAGCCAGGGGAGGCGCTCCGTGTCCTGGCTGTGACCAGGTGGTCCTATCCCCCAGCCTAAGCCAGGGGAGGCGCTCCGTGTCCTGGCTGTGACCAGGTGGTCCTATCCCCCAGCCTAAGCCAGGGGAGGCGCTCCGTGTCCTGGCTGTGACCAGGTGGTCCTATCCCCCAGCCTAAGCCAGGGGAGGTGCTCCATGTCCTGGCTGTGACCAGGTGGTCCCGGCCCCCAGCCTAAGCCAGGGGAGGTGCTCCATGTCCTGGCTGTGACCAGGTGGTCCTATCCCCTAGCCTAAGCCAGGGGAGGTGCTCTGTGTCCTGGCTGTGACCGGGTGGTCCTGGCCCCCAGCCTAAGCCAGGGGAGGCACTCCATGTCCTGGCTGTGACCAGGTGGTCCTATCCCCCAGCCTAAGCCAGGGGAGGTGCTCTGTGTCCTGGCTGTGACCTGGTTGGTTCCTTCTGGTTCTTCTCTCAGGAATTAGAACCTCTGAAAAGCGAGGCCCCTTCAGTAAGCTGCTGCTCCTATTCTGTTTGCAGTGACACACAATGTCCCAGGCACTCTCCCTTTAACACATACATGCGTGGACACATCAATGCCACATAAAGGCATTGACTTAACCGGTATTTACTGAGCACCTACTATGCACCAGGCCATCCTCTAGGAGTTGATGAACACAGAGGCCACATTCAAGGCCTTCGGGAGTGCCTACTGTTTCACTGACATCACCTCTGCAGTGAGCCCTTTGAAATACCGGCTGGATGATGCGTTTCCATCTCCTGCTGCTCTTGGTCCCCCTTGGGACCAGAGCTGTGTTTTATGAAGTCTTGTATCTCCTTCACACACCTACCACCGCAGTATTCCCAAGGCATGCCTTCTCTTATGCCTTTTAAAATCATAGGCATATAACATCTTTTCATGAAAGCTATCCCTCCACTTAAGTGGATTCCAGCTGTGACAATGGTTACAATTTTCATGTAGCATGAAATTTTGTCAAATATCTATTAATTTGAGACAGGCAAATTGGCTGTTAATCAATGAGTCACTCAGGAAGTATTACATTTTCTGGAGTGGGGCACCTGGGATTGGTGACCAGGTGTGAGGCTGAGCATGGGCTGAGTGTCCCTCAGGAAGAACATCTCAGCACTGGAAGGTGGTGTGAGCAGGCGGCAGGCACTGCCCTTTCCTCCACAGAGCGGGGTTACGGTACCGAGTAAATGTTTCTTTTTATGTAATACAGTCTTCTAAAATGAAATATAAGTGTTTTCATTCCTATTCAATAGTGTCATAAAATATATGTGTTCCTCTTTAAAACTTACTATATTACTAAATAATTATTTTGCATAAGAGGCTTTCAATTTGTTTACTATGCTAGGAAATTTGTTGAAAGTCAGCAGTCATTGCCAATGACTAACCAAGGCAAAGTTGTGGGCCTGAGACAATGTTTTTTAAAAATAAAAACTTTCTCAGGATTTTTTGAAGCTTTATTGAGGTATAATTGACAAAATTGTATGATATTGAAAGTACACACTGTGATGATTTGATATACTTATACATTGGAAAGTATGTTCCCCATCAAGTTAATTAACATATCTATCATATCTATCTCTATATCTATCTCTATCTCTAGCTCTAGCTCTATCTCTACCTCTATCTGTATCTATAGATATTCTGGTGATAACATTTAATTTTTCTCTCTTAACATGTTTCAATTACACAGTGTTATTATCCACAGTCACCATGTTATGCATCAGACCCTTAGACCTTATTCAGCTGTCCCTGAAAGTTTGCACCCTTTCCCAGCGTCTCCCTATTCCCCCACCCTCTGGCCCTTGGCAGCCACTTTTCTATACTCTTTCTATGAATTTGACTTTCCTTCCTTCCTTTTTTAAAGATTCCATATATAAATTAAACCATGTAGCATTTGTCTTTCTCTCTCATTTCACTTCACATGATGCATTTTAGTTACATTCATACTGTTGGCAAATTACAGGTCTGCCTTCTCTTTTAAAGCTGCATAATATATGCAGATATTTCTAGGTTCATTCATCCATCAGCTGACACCTCGGCTGACTCCATGCCTTGGCTATTGTGAATCATGATGCAATGAATATGGGAGTATGTTTATCAACTGAGTTTATTTCCTTTGGATTGATACTCAGAGTGGCATGATTGGATCATCTGTTGGTGCTATTTTTAATTTTATGTTTCCCATAGTTACTGCACCAATTTACATTGCTACCAACAGTGCACAAGGGTTCCCTTTTCTCCACATCCTCATCAACATTTTTTTCTCTCTTGTCTTTTTGACAATAGTCATTCTAACAGTGTAAGGAGATATGTCATTGTGTTTTTTTTTATCTGCATTTCCATGATGAATAGTGATGTAGGGCATGTTTTCATGTACCCATTAGACATTTGCATGTCTTTTGAAAGTGTCTATTTAGACCTTATGCCTACTTCTAATTGAATTATTTATTTTCTTGTTATTAAGTTGTATGAGATCTTTCCATATTTTGTGTATCATTTGTAGGATATGTGACTTACAAATATTTCCTCCCATTCTGAGGGTTGTCTTTTCATTGTTGTTGGTTTTCTTTCCTGTGCAGAAGCTAGCATGTGTTTTTTTAGTTTGATGTAATCCAACTTGCTTATTTTGTTTTTGTTGTTTTTGCTTTAGTGTAAAACTCAAAAACTCATTGCCAAGATCAGTGTCAGGGAACTTACCACTTACATTTTCTTTTATGATTTTTATGGTTCAGGTATTACATTAAAATCTTTAAACCATTTTGAGTTGATTTTGTGTGTGGTATAAGATGCAGCCTAGTTTTATTTTTTTTTAAATGCAACTATCCAATTTTCCATTATTTATTGAAGAGACTTTCCTTTTCCCATTTTATATTCTTGGTTCTTTTGTCATAAATTAATTGACCATTTATGTATAAATTTAGTTCTGGGTTCTCTATTATATTCCATTGGTCTATGTTTTTGTTTGTATGATACTACCATATTGTTTTTGATAACATATGTGTCTAATATAGTTTGGGAACAGGAAAAGTGATTTATCCAGTGTTACTTTTTCTTCATATTTATTTAGCTATTTGAGTTTATTGTAGTTCCATACAAGTTTCAGGATTGTTTTATTTGATTTCTTTTTCTTGCCTAACTAGGACTTCTAGTACTGTGCCGAATAAAACTGGCATCTTGTTTCTGATCTCAGAGGAAAGACGTTTAGCTTTTCACCATTCAGCATGATGTTAGCTGTGAGCTTGTCATAATTGCCCTTTATTATGTTGAGGTATGTTCCCTCTATACCCACTTTGCTGAGATTTTTTATCATCATAGGATATTGAATTTTATCTAATGTTTTTCCTGCATCTGTAGAGACAATCATGATTTTGGACCTTCATTTTGCTAATGTGGTGGATCATATTGATTGATTTGTGGATGTTGGACCATCCTTGCATCCCTGAAGTAAATCCCACTTGATTATGGTATATGATTCATTTAAAATATGGTTGAATAGGTTTGCTAATATTTTGTTGAGGAATTTGCACATATTTATCAAGGATATTGGCCTACAATTTTATTTTCTTGGAACATGTTTTTCTGGCTTTGGTATTAGGATAATGCTGGCCTCATAAAATGAGTTTTAGAAATGTTGCCTCCTCTTCTATTTGGTGGAAGAGTTTGAGAGGGATTGACATTAATTCCTCTTAATGTTTGGTAGAAATCACTAGTGAAATCATCTTGTCCTGGACTTTCTTTGTTGGAAGGTTTTTGATTACTGATTCAATGTCTATACTTGTAACTGGTCTGTTTAGATGTTGTTTTCCTTCATGATTCAGACTTGTGAGGTTGTATGTTTTAAAGAACTTATCCATTTCTTTTAGTTTGTCCAATTTTTTAAGTGTGATTCTTCATTGTAGTCTCTTATTGTCTTTTGCAGTTGTGTGGTATCAATTGTAATGTCTCATTCACTTTTAATTTTATCTCCTTCTTCGCTCTTTTCTCTTGGTAAGTTTAGCTAATGGTATGTCTATTTTTTTTAATATTTTTTAATAAAAGCTCTTGGTTTCATTAGTCTGATCTATTGTCTTTTTAGTTTCTATGTCATTTATTTCTTCTTTGATCTTTGTTATTTTACACAACCCTTTGAAAGAGAGTTCATTGTAGCTACCTAAACAGTTATCAAAAAATGTTAAGAATTATAATCTGATATAATGATGATTTTGACTCAACTCAGTGAAAACCGTTCTGGTGAAAAACAGTTTGCTAGAATTTTCTATGTCTAGAAGGCATTTTACTAAATTTATTGGAAAAACTTACACTTCTGCCCTCAGGCATGATCTTCCTTAAGATTAAATGGAAATCCAACTCTAGAAAGTTCTTACAAGTTTTTACTCAATGCTTTAGGAGTGGGGTGGGCTTGAGATTATACACCACAAACAATGAAGCAAGCATCCTAAGAAATTCTTTTCCTATTATCTCTCCCTCCAGAGTCAGATTCATCAAACAGCTCCCAGAGCCACACCAACACAGTCTCTGCTCCATCACTTTCAGAACCCCTGCGCTCCAGGCTTTTCTCATTCCATTTTGACCTCTTTTCTTGCATTCCTAACTTTTATTTTTCTGTAGCATTTGATTCATTCTTGTGCAAATCAGTTTAGCCTCTAAGGCTTCACCTCATTTTTCTACATTTAATTCCTAACTCAGTTCTAGAGGCCTTGGGCCAAACTGAGGAATGGACAAGTCTTCCTGAGGAGGTGCAGATTGCTGAAAGTTTGCATTTATTTATACTTTGGTATTTTTGTCCTAGTCACAGTGAGTTTAAGGTTTCAATTTACTTTTGGTTAATAGTCCTCACAAGGCCTTACAAGATGGCTTTACTTGGATAAATTTACCACCTTCAAGGAAAAGCTCTCAGCTTTGTAATGAATCCTGATTTTTGTCAATGTACCAAGAGTGCTTCCATCTTATAATCAATCACCATTATATGAGACCAGTGTGTAAAGACAAAATATTTCATTTATTTTAGTAGGTACAATTTATAGGGGCACCAGACTCCTTGTTTGATATGCCTAGTGCATTTCCCACTGGAAGAAGACTTAGGGAGAGAGCCAAATTTTATTTTAGGTTAATTGTTTGCTTTATCTAGAGTCAGAACAAGGGTTTTAAATAGTTTATCCTTCCATTCCTTCTACCAGTGTCACTTAGTCACTTAGAGTGAGACAAGGGCTCTGTAAGGAACTAGGATAAATTTGGCACCCCGCTGCCCTCATGGTGCTTAGTCTAGTGGGGGAGACAGCACTAAAGTAAGAAATATGAAGCCTAGTTTTAAAGGAAATTGGTGTTCAGTGAGAGCGAATACCTCCTGGTTTACTGACTGTATGGCTTTTCCAAGGAAGTGATACTTAAAGCTGACCTCAGCACAAACCACGTGTGAACTAGCAATGCAAAGGGAGTTGGGGTGTGGGTGATGTCGTTTCCAGGAATGGCTTTTGGGCAAGGGGACCAGCGTGACTCAGGAATTGATTATGGAATTCCTGTTGCATAGCCAGTGAAGGATTTGGGGATTTGTGTGGCAGCTTCTTTTCCTGAGAAGACTAGGATGATTGAATTTGTATTTAAAAGGGTGAGTCTGCTGTGTGTAGAGGATGTGGCAGAGCAGGAGGGGAACTCAGTAAGGCCAATTAGGAGGCTGCAGCAGAAAGTGCACATAGAATGTAATGGTGATTTGGCTTCAGATGTTGAACGTGGAAAATGAGAGATGTCTATGAATTTTCCCATGAAGTCAGATCAACAGTATTTAAGACTGATTAGATGTGGGGGAATACAGAGTGATAGAGGTGCCTCTAAAGTTATTGGCATAAACCTCTGAGCACATGGAGGCATGGAACCAGGCTATGAAGTTCAGTTTGTACCAGGTGCACAGGCTCAGGCTGTGTAACATTGCAATGTCATTTAAACCACATAAACTCTCCTAGCCCACACATCCAGAAGATTGCGAGAGTAGCTCCGAGTGGTCCACTGCTTCAGAGACATTTCCCTTTATCCAGCCTTGCCCCCCCCCACTGCAAGGATGTTTGTTGTTTGGTAAAAAACACACACACAAAAAAACACCAGATCATAGGAACTGGCTAAGAGCAGAGCTTCTCATCTTGTGACACACCAAAACCTCTTTTAGTAATTGGAAATGACATTCATAGACACTATCATTTACCTCCATGTATAACCTCATAAGGGAAAAAAAAGTACAATGCTCTATTTGTCATAAAATAGAAAAATAAAAGAATTCGTGAATGTTCGGGCCAGATTCAAAATGAGGTATTTGGATGATTGCAACTGTATGTATAAAAACAGGGTAAATGACATTTGCAGCAATAAGTCCAATCACCATAACTCAGCGGTGTGGCCACAGACCCACACATGTAGGCTGTGTTGGTGTCACACACACAGCGAGTGGGGTTGCCATCATCTTTTCTAAAATATTGACCAGCTCTTGGGAACTGTGAATAAAACAAGCTGTACTGTTTTCTTGATGAACACGCTAGGTGCGGTCCTGGCCGCACACTGAAGGGTGAGTGCACGAGAGAACAAGTCTTCCATATGCACTTTCCCCCTCACTTTGCAGGAAGACACTCCCTGGACCTCACCAACCTATGTCAGTAAGGCCTCTGCTCATTGTGACAGCAGATTTCCCGAGGGGAAAAGAAGTAATGGACACACTATGGATTAGAGTAGAAATGTGAGATCAACTGAAGGTGAAGAAAGATGGATTTTGCTGATTTTGAGTGGCCACTGGCACATTCCCACATACTGCCTAGAACTGGTATAGACATTTACTACAAAGCTAAGTTAAGGGTCACCCTGCACTAATTCTCATTATGTGTCTTTCCCTCAGGAGTGTGATCAATTTCATCCAGAATAACACTAAATGTAACTTAAAGTTTCTTTGGAAAATCTTGCTCAGTACTGTAGGCCCTGGGGAAATGTGTGCCAGTGATTTCAAGTGCATTAAAAACAAACCCAAACACTTATAATCCATATTTTAAGGACTTCCAATGAAATGCTTAATTTATATTTTGGGATCTCTAAAAATTTTTCCATCATTTGAGGATTTTAAGTTATTTGCTCTTATATTTTACCATTTCTTACTGAACCAGACTTTAACTTTTTGTTTCTTATTAATCATTCTAGTCCAACTTGATATATATTTTGCTGATGACTATTTGGCCATTGGAAATCAAAAGTTAAAAGTAGTTAATCTTAAAAATGGTTAATTGAAAACCAAGAGAAATGTAATTTGTGTAATAAAGGTTGCTTGCATTACAGTTTAAATGCTTGACTTTTCCCCCTGCGACATGAAAGGAATAAATTGATCCTTCTGACCCAGCTCTTCGTCTTCATAGGCAGCCTAGTGAGAGAGGGGAGACTAGTTTAGAAAACACCTTGGTAATTTTAGTAGCCATTCAAATTACGTTTTGCATTTAAGGTAAATTAGAATTATTGCACCAAGTCAGGCCATTTTAAGAAGCAAATAGAAATAGATGTTGACGTAAATAAATGAGCTATATTTTATTGTTTTTCATTTTGAATCTTTTAATGAGACCATTGGTCATGAAATGTCTTAATTCACTTTAAAAATTCAATTTAGGTAAGAAATGGTCATTTCATTAATTTATTAAGCAAACACGAAACATTGTGGAAACAGGACTTTATTGTGGGATTTGGAGACTATCTCAGAACCATAGCTTTTTGGCAGGTAAACAAAAGTATGTATGTGTGCATGCATGTGTCTTATGAAATGATAAAAAGTATACCTCTGTGAATATGTGGAATTATGTAGCTTATTACTATGAGATAAGGGAACTATAAAGCCAGATTGATTAGCAAAAGATTGAAGAAAAGATTAGTGGTCGATGGATTAGCAAATGATGAGCGTGGATTTTCCAGGGGCTTGAAGGAAATGATGGATGTCCAGTGGCGAGGATTCTGAGATGATGCTGCAGACAGCGAAAAGGATGGAGGAAGGAAGGCAGTCCTGAACAGGGCATGTGCGGAGCAAGGTGTGGCTGCACAGGGGACCCTGCATTAGTGAGGGATCAAAAGGGCTTAGAAACATGAATGCTGCCAGATGAGATGGCGGCTGACTGAATGTCCTAGATTCAGATGACAAACATGTCAAGTTCTTCCAGAGGTACCTCAGGGACTCAGGTGGTGGTACAAGAGCCAGATGGGAAGTGGTTTTCTGGTGCCTCCCAACTGCAGGGAGGTGGGGGGAGTCTGGCAGACAGGGCGTTGTTGAAGCAGTGCAGGCAGGAGGGACTGAGGGCTTGGTGATTAGACTGCTAGCAGGACGCCCATAGAGACAGAATCTGGGGAAGGAAATGACAGTGTGTGTGTGTGTGTGTGTGTGTGTGTGTAATAGTGTACATGTATAATAGTGTACGTGTGCACTACTTAACCACAATAATCCATTTCCTTAACTATGAATTGAGCAAATATTATTTTTCTCCATTATTTCACAGTCTATAAGCCTAATTTTATTTTCTGGGGCAAGAGGGCTAGTGAAGGTAAAGATCCTTAAATTAGTTTGACACATGATTTTAAAAATGCAAACAAACCCACATATATATTTCCATAACAGAGCACTATTGCCTTGTAAGTTTGTACAGAAACAGCGTAAACCACGTTTGTTAAATTGATCGTATATCCTTGTGAAGTGGATGGAATGTGGGATTGAATTGGCTGCAGGCTGAGTAAAGATTTGCTTGTGGATTCAAAGGTAAGTTTATTGTAGGGAAGTAATTAAGAATTATGTTTATAGTACAGGGGTTGGCAAAAGCAGGATTACAGCTGTGAGTATATGAAACACAGAGTTTATTCTTGCATTATTATTTATTACTTATTGTATTATTTTCCATATGAACAACTGTGGACCTATTTTTGCCCACCCTGTGTACTTATTGTATATATGGATTTAATATTTAAATATTTAATGTCCTTAACTAGCTCCAGGAATTCTTTTATTTTAGTTTAAAATGGGAGCATTTTGTAAGAACTGTATTGTACCAGGCAGTCACTGGACATATTGGGGGACCGCTCTGTAAAGTATAGGGTTGTCTCACCGAGATGCTGCACACCTGATTCCAATACAAAATAATACTGAATCTAAATAGTAACTGAAAAATAAAATTAAAAATAAAAGAAACATTTTTAGTCATGGCTAATAATCATACCTTTATATTGTCTAATCACTTTGAAAATACTAAATTTACTAAAATAATTATGTAAGATAAAGAAAAACTCTCCCAGTTTGTGTATAATAAATTGACACTTTCAGAATATGAATTAAAACCTACAGAAACAAGATAAGCTCTGAAAGAGGAAAAAGCAATTCTTCACTTTTCTAGAATGTAGTAATTCGCAATTTTATTAGTTTTTAAAAATTAAATTTTTACAGTTGACATACAATATTATATCAGATTCAGGTGTACAGCATAGTGATATGACATTACAAAGTGATCCCCTTGATATGTCTAGCACCCATCTTGTTGCTAATCAATTTTGAGTGTACTTACCACCACAAGTGGCTCATTTAACTTAAATTAATGAAAACGAGGGCATGAGTGGGGGGGATAGGGGGTAACATGGGGATAAGGACACATATGTAATAACTTAATCAATAAAATAAAAAAATAAAACAAAAATAAAATGAGATGCTCCATCCCTTGCTATGGAGCGCATATTCGAATACTCTGATCCCAAGAGCTTCCCTGTGTAAGCGAAGGCTAGACTGTGGGAAGCCACACCGGTCAGCTGTCAAGAAACCTTTCCTGAGACCCTCCCAGGTGAGCGCCGTGGCTATGATGAATCGGAACATATTGCACTCGCCCTACAGCTGCCTTTACGGATCACTAAGACATTGAGTTCACCTAGAAACTCCTTACGTGTAAAAGACGTTGAAATATTCAAGAACTTTCTAGTGAAAGTTTCAGAGTTCTTCCAGTGAGGACTGATGCCTAGTCAATAAGACAATACAGTAAGCGCCCATTCTTAACCTTGAGCACAAATAGGACAAGAGAGAGCCGAGGGCACCGGGTGCAATAGAGCAGGAGATTCTCCGCAGATGAACGTAACTGCTTCCCGGTGCTTTGGGAGGGCTTCCTGAAGGAGGCTGTGAGATTCGGGGAGACTCCCGGTGCATTGGGAGGACTTCCTGGGGGAGGCTGTGAGATTTGGGGGAGACTCCCGGTGCGTTGGGAGGGCTTCCTGAGGGAGATTGTGAGATTTGGGGGAGACTCCTGGTGCATTGGAGGGCTTCCTGGGGGAGGCTGTGAGATTCGGGAGACCTTTCAAAATAGAATACAGGTCAGTCTCTCCCGGGAGGCATGCGGGAGGCCTGCAGGCACTGAGCGTGGTGTGAATACATTCATCACCATGGTTTTTTCACACCAACGAGTCTATGAATCTGTAGAGGACAATAAAGCTGGGTAATTCTCACTGTGTTCTTCAGGGAGCCAGGTCTCCAGGCTGCTTTCCCTAACGGCGAACCTGTGCAAAATATACCTCCCACTCAACAACTGTTCAAACACCAGAAAGAAAAAGTAAAGCTGGAACGTGAGTGCCCGCGCTCTGCACTTTAAGAAGCAGTTTCCTGGTGAAGATAGGGCAAACACCTAAGTACCTACATGGAAACTCCAATTCCTATCACCCTCTGAGTCGAAGGAAAGTTGTACTTACTGTGATTTGAAAATGCATGTGACATGATTCTGCCTTTGATCTGAATGACAAAACTAGACGTGTATCCTAGGCTGCCAGTGCCACTTCCTGTGGAAATATTCTGCCTGAGTCGCCCAAGCTCGGTGCTCCAGCCCCCCAGTGCTCCAGTATGCAAGCCTGTGGCCATGCTGGCAGGGGCGGGTGCCCAGCGCAGAGCCACAGGGACCAGGACCCTGGGAAGGGACCAGGCACCCTCACCGGGAGGCGTTGAGGCAAAGGGAGCTCTCGGCTGGGAGGGTGACGTGGCTGCTGAGTCAGTGGAGGATGCCACGTGTCCTACTCATCAAAGAAGGAACCCAAAGCAGGACTCCGCTCGCCTGAAAAGCCAGTGACTATTTTTAATCCATTGATGTCATGTTCAGCCAGGTGTAAAATGGGAAGCGGAAGCAGGTGGGGCTGAGTCAGACTCACAGGCAAGGTTTGGGGGAGCAGAGATCCAAGGCGGGTGGCAGATGGCATTCTGAATGTGCAGAAGCAGGGCTTGGGAACAGCAGGGGAGGAGCACCCTCGCAGGAGATGGGTGGTGAGGACTGGGGGTGCATCATGTGCTTGAGCCTTCACGGGGGCGGGGGACAGGAGAAGCATGTCACAGAGCAAGACTTGGGCAAGACAAATAGGAGTTTATTCTCACCCGCTGGCTTGTGATTCTGTTCTGACCAAGCAAACCTTCATTTCTCCATCTGTAAAGCTCCGATAATAGTTCTAATCTTCCAGGTTGTTGTATTTACAATGAAGGAGCAGCTCTGGCCCGGTAGCTTGCTTGGTTGGTTAGAGTATTGTCTTGATATGCCAAGGTTGTGGGTTCAATCTCCAGTCAGGGCACATACAAAAATCAACCAACGAAGGCATAAACAGGTGAAACAGTAAATCTCTCTCTCTCTCTCTCTCTCTCTCTCTCTCTCTCTCAAATCAATCAATAAAAAAGAAAAATGAAGGAGCATATGGCCTACTAAAATAATCCTGTTTTGAAACATATTAGGTTGAGGGTAAAATAAGAAGTGTGTCAATACACAATTTGGCTTGTCCTTTCCTCCAAACTAATAAGATATTAGCAGTTTAATGATATTAAAAGTGTGATTGTGATTTGGTGATGAATACAGTGCCACCTGCTATTATGATTACATTAGGTTAATAAAAGAGTAAATGATACCAAATTAGTAAACATTCTATGTTATGATAAACACATATTTCATAAATAATAACATGAAATATTGTATTTTTATTTGAAAAACAATACTTGTTAGAAAGATATATTCTAACTAGTTCTTCAGTTCAAATTTTTTCTAATTGTTCAGATTAAGCTTTTCAATGATACTGAAGTATTTCACCAGAAAAGTAGTTGAATACAGCTCAAGAGACAATAAGGTATGATTCAGAAAAGTCTCCTGTACATGGGATACAGAAATTTAGAGAAAATATTATTTTTAGATCCGAATAAATACAGGGTGACCCCCCCAAATGTATATATACTTTAACAGCTGATAGCTCAGTTTTTAAAATGAAATGTATGTTCATAAACACTGCCTTCATAGTTACTCACAGTGTGTGTATATATGTTTTGGGGGCCACCTGATAGTTTTGGAAATTATTTTTAACTCGCCCAGGCATTTCCCGGCACAAGCTGCTCGGGCAGGCAGGCCAGGGTGCACTTTGACGGGTGGTGCACCAGGGGGACGGCTGCCACCTGCTGGTGCCTCCAAGTGTTTGCTGACAAACAAATACAGGAGTAAAGAAGCAAATACAGGAACAAGCTCTGCCTTTTGGCTATTCACCTAGTCTTCCTTTTCATGGAAAACTATCTACTAGTCAGTTAAGTAGCCGTTTGGAGTTCTGCGATATACATGTAAAACACATGTATGATACTTCAGAGGGCCTGCCAGTCTTTCCTAATGTGTTCATATAGTCATCTAATATTTTTTTCATTTCCAGCTAGACACTACTTGTTTTTCCTTTGCAAGCTGTGTTAATGCCCTAGAAAGCAATCCTTATGTGTAGGATGAAACAGATATAGAGTGTGGCAAAATGAATGCTGGCCACAAACATCAATCCGTTGTCTACAAAAATGTCTATAAAATTATGTTAGCCATTATAACCCAATTTACATCACAACTAAAAGGATAAAATATTGAACAATTAAAAAGAAATTACTGGCAGTGAAAGGTACCACTGATAGTGTCTAGAAAATTAAAGTGAATGTGTTCTATGAACGGAGGGAGGAACAAACGACAGAAGAAGCCTGACGCTTCGAGGGTCAGCGAGCAGTTTGTGCGCTCAGAACCCACATGACAACAGTCAGGGCTGTTGGTCGCAAGCAACAGAAAGCAGTTAGGGATTTTAAACTTCAAGGGGATTTTTTGGGAGGCAGTGGTTAGTTTATAGAATTGAACGGGAGGCTGGAAAATTGGTTTTCCTAGAAATGGCTAGAAACCAAAAACATCTTGTTGGCAAAACCATGCCTTTGGGATCTTGGCCATGATGTCCCTGCCTCTGATACTGGACTCCACGCTGACCCCAGGACACTGGCTGGGACACCCACCGGGATGCTGCATGCGGCTGCCATGGGCACAGATTCTCACCTGCCCTTCATTCTGTGGATCACGTGCTCTGGACCGTGATCCCAGGGGATGTCCTCTGGCCATGACTTTCAGACCAGTAAACGAAAGAACTCCACAGTGTCTACCTGACAACAGCAGAGGTTTGAAGTTCAGCTAGAAATATGAAGCAGGCACACTGCAGCCAACAGCGAGTGGCGCTCAGAACCAGTGGGAGTGGGATGAGAGCAGCAGGGAGCCTTGTTCACTGTTTCAAACCAGAGACATGGGAGATGGAGGAGGAAGCTGACAGGACCTCTGGCAAGAGCGTGGGGCGGGTCACTCTGAACCTAGGGGACTGCTTGGTGGGTGCTGTTCACCACATCCCCGAACCCATAATGATAGCCAGAGAGGATTCCTTTTTTTTTAGTCACCTGAGGATATGTTCATTGATTTTAGAGAGAGGAAGGAAGAGAGAGAGAGACGGGGTGGAGGGAGAAACATTAATGAGAGACAAACACCAATCGGCTACCTCCTGCTGCTCCCTACCTGGGGTGGGACCTGCACCCTGGGCACGTGCCCTGACTAGAAAGTGAACTTGAGACCCTCAGAGCACAATATGACTCTCCAGCCAACTGAACTGCCCGGCCAGGGCTATTGTTACTTTTAAAACACATTTTTTTCAAAGTGGCAAACAAGATGAGAGAGGGGAAGAGCAGGAAACAGACTGTGACGTGGCAGGTGATCTTTTTGTTAATTCACAACGGAAAACGGGCAAACTTCTTTGTGGAGTTTTGGGGAAAACACTATAGAAATTCTCTTGAAAACAAAGCCACCTGCCAAGCAACCCAAGAGAAATGTATCTCATTTTCTCATCATACCGTGCTATGTTATTTCATAATACATTTTCCTGTCTTTCAATGTAGTTTACATCTGTCAGAAAAAATGACTATTTTCCAGATGGCTTAAAAGGTCCAAAGGTTAGGCTCCACGTAGAAGTACTCAAATATTTTTCAGGATCTTTTGATTTTTAGCAATTGCCTTACAAGACATAACAGGCTCTCTCATGCTTTGCTTCTGATGCGAAATAACACTGATGACACCTTTCATGCCAGACCACGTCAGTATGATTATAACTTCCCCATCCTAATGCTTTATCTCATCAACGTAAGCAAATAACTAATATTGAAAGGACTTGAACCACAGTAGACTAGAATTTCAAAAAGACCTGTTTCATTGATGGAAAGTTTTAGAAAAAAAGAATCTAGTTATATGCTATCAACTCTTTGAGCTTAGAAATGTCACTTTCCTCCTTGTTTAATTTTCTCGGGGGGCAGGGAGGGAGGGAGTGTCCAAATGGCTTGTGAGACCACCCTCCCCTCTCAATCCATGGACTCTGCTATGCCACTCTGTACGTCAGCAGGTCTCGGACCTGCCCCTGAAGCAGAAGTGGCGTCTAGGTCGCATTTCCTGACCTTTAAATCTGCTGTTGAAAACAGGAAGTTAAATGTAAGAAACACAAATGCCCAGGTAGCTATTTAGATACGTGCTCTCTCTTTCTTAAGTCATGGTACACATAACTTATTTTTGTGAGTGTTTCTATTTGTACTACTATAATTCTGATACACAGTGTCTTATCTAAGGCCCTTAGAGGAGTGTTCTAGAATTCATAATTAGGAAAGTAATATAATGTGCATATCATGTTTTATGTATCACCCCCAGAAGCATTTGGGCAGCAACTCCTAATGAAACAAATTAATATTTCTATATTAAAGTGTATTTAATATTCACAAAAGTTGCATTTTTACCATGTGTGTGTATTACACTGAAAATCAAAATACTGTTTTTTTAAAAAGTAGTGGAATATTATGTTTAGAAAATAAAACGTGGGTGTTTTCAAATTAAAATATTAACTACAGTGGCCTCACATCGGGTTTATGACAAGTTTGTGTGACAAATGAGTGCAGATCAGTTCAAGTTTTGCCATCAAATTAGAAAACAGCACTTTTAGTTTCCAGAGATTTTTGGATTTGAGCTGCGCCTGTGAGGGAGGGATCTTGAACATGCACAGGAGTGCTTTGTCCAGAAACCTGCTCTTTTTGGAAATAATTTTGGGTTTGCTTTTGTTCCAACTGCACGGTTTGCAGCAAAGCTCAGTGCTGCCCCTGGGCCTGCCTCGCCCACCTGGGATTTAATGAAAAGATACAGCCCATTGGCCTCTAACAGTTCCAGCGGGTTTCCAGGCCCTTCCATTCAGAAGAGCCCCACCCAGGAATGGAAAGAGCCCCGCTGAGCCACAGGCATTCACGTTGTTGTTGGGGCACCTCTGTGGGTCTCAGGCTCCCACACAGGCACGTGCTCTCCGCCCTTCAGAGGCTACCCTTAGTCACAGGCCATGCTGCCAGCAATGAACTCTGAGTCCCCTTTGCTTCACGCAACGGAAGTGTATTTCTTGTTTAAAGTGAGTTCATCTAAGTCAGTTGGCAGAGAGCGCTGGTTCCCAAGGTCTTTCGCGGGCCAGGCTGACCCAGGTCCCTCCATGCTTTCCCGGACCCTCCGGGCAGGTGGCTCCTGTCGCTGGGAGGAGAGGTGAGGCCGAGGGCTTGTGCCAGGAGTGATGCTCACCATTTCTGTGCACAACTGTTGTCCAGAGAGCATGGGGGAGTGTGAAGGCAAAGGGAGGGCTGAGTGACGGAGAGCAGAAAGCACTGGTGGCATCATGAGGACGTCCGCACTGCCCTCCTGGAACCCAATGAGATCCCCCGGAGAACCAGCATCACAGGGACCACTGGATGGACAAAACCTTTTGCTTTGAAAAAAATTAATTGTTGGAAGTCATGCAGAATGAGTCGTCTGAGAGCAGCCTCTGTAGGAGCCGCATGCAGCCTCAGTCCCTCCGTGCTATCTGAGTCGGGTCCCCGGCACCCGTGTCTCCTGTCGGACTGGGTGCCCTTCCGTCTGGTCCACTCATCCCCTCCAGGTCTGCTCTGCATTCAAAGGGCAGAGGGACAGAGGGACGGGATGGGGGGAGGGCAGCGGGAGAAACCTCCACTTCGGGAGCATTGCGTTCTCCTTCATCTCTAGTTTCCCTTTCGGTGAAGCATGCTGCCTGAGACTTCTTCAACCAGGAGTACATTCATGTAGAACCTTTAACACTGCAAATGAACTAACCGAGTCTCAGGCTAGAAGAACAGGAAAGCAAGCGTCCCCAGGAGTAGGAAATGCCCCTCTCCCAGAGAATGAGCTTCAGTTTAAGTAGTTATAGGAAAGTGCTCTCCATTATAATGCATTAGCCTATAGCAAACCATTAAAAATTCTAATGAATCCTTTTCTTCCAAAAGAAAACTATTTAAGCATTCAATCAATTAATATAATGGATTAAAATAGAACATCATTTTGCTGGCAGACTTTCAAAACAGAAGGATTAGAGACATTCAGATACCAAATGCTCAACACAAGCTATGATTTCAGCAGGGAGTCTTATTTAGCCTTTCTTCATTTTAATTCCATCAATTTCAAGTTTTATTAACAGCAATGGGACACAAACCATTCCAACAGTGATTCTTTGCAGAACCCTGTAATTCCTGAAAATGTCGGTCTTTGTCATCATTTTGTTTCTAAGGGTGTGCGTTTACATTCTCTGCTAGAATGGAAAACTCAATATTTCTCCCAGTGGGTATTGACGAATTAAGTTTTAAGAAGCCATGACTTTTTAGTCTTACGGTGTAAAAGGGAAATATTACTTATCTCAGTGGTTCTCAACCTTCCTAATACTGCGACCCTTTAATACAGTTCCTCATGTTGTGGTGACCCCCAATTTCATTGTTACAAATTGAACATAATGAAAGCATAGTGATTAATCACAAAAACAATATGTAATTATATATGTGTTTTCCGATGGTCTTAGGCGACCCCTGTGAAAGTGTCGTTTGACCCCCAAAGGGGTGGCGACCCCCAGATTGAGAACCGCTGACTTATCTGATTTAACTAGGTTAGGAGTAACCAGTGGCTTCCGTGAGAAGGCTAAGATGACTTACGTTGCCCTAACCGGTTTGGCTCGGTGGATAGAGCGTCGGCCTGCGAACTCAAGGGTCCCGGGTTCGATTCCGGTCAAGGGCATGTACCTTGGTTGCGGCACATCCCCAGTGGGGGGTGTGCTGGAGGCAGCTGATCGATGTTTCTCTCTCATCGATGTTTCTGACTCTCTATCCCTCTCCCTTCCTCTCTGTAAAAAATCAATAAAATATATTAAAAAAAAAGATGACTTACGTAACCTCTGAACCGACTGCTGAAATAATAGGACGCTCAAGAATAAGAAGTCATTGCTTTCACATAAGTGAAAGGTTTTTCAGAGTAGCTAGAACTAATGTGGGAAATTACACACAACCACACCTCCACAGCCACACATGCATAAAGTGTTGTTTTGTGTGTGAGTGTGTATCAACTATGAGTCTTCTAAATGGGGAGCCATGTGATTTATTCAGTAAAATTAGTGTTTAGAGCAGGAAGGGACAGGGACAAGGACAATGGAAACCAAAGCAGGTTCCATGCTGTGAAACAGTATGTGAGTGTGGAATCTTGCAAGGAGCTGGTCATGGTGATTGCATCACATGTGAGAACTTGGTGGTTATGCAAGCTGTAGATGGATAGGAGGTCAAAAATACAGTCCCTACTGTAAACATGCAAAGTTGCAGAAGCCTGGCACAGGGCGAGAGCAGCACGATTCCTTCACTTCGTTGGAGTAGGGCCGTGGTCGGCAAACTGCGGCTCGCAAGCCACATGCGGCTCTTTGACCCCTTGAGTGTGGCTCTTCCTAAGCCTTAGGAGTACCCTAATTAAGTTAATAACAATGTACCTACCTATATAGTTTAAGTTTAAAAAATTTGGCTCTCAAAAGAAATTTCAATCGTTGTACTGTTGATATTTGGCTCTGTTGACTAATGAGTTTGCTGACCACTGGACTAGGGCATGAGGGTTGCTATGGGGTCAATGAGCACAGAAAGCCTCAGGTTATCAGGCATCCAGACACTGCAGAATCTCGATTCCAGAGAAGGAAGAGAAAGAGTCTCACTAATGAGGTGATTATGCTTATCTCTGGGTGAAAACCTCGGAGTACTGGCACTGAAAGATTAAGTGATGGGGCAAGCACAGCCTGGTCTGTGAGGCTGGGAACAGGGATCAGTGGAGCTGCTCCTCACGGCCCATTTCTCTGCAGCCTCCTCACAGAAGCCGTGGAATCTGCATCAGGCTTAGTCCTTAAGAGTTTCCCAGAAGCTCTATACCTACTATCTCTATTTTCCTGCTAAACGAAACTTTTCAAGTTCCCATTTATTCTGTGTTTACTCTGTGCCAGGAACTGGCTAAACACATGAGTGTATTTAATGTTATCTGGTTAAACAATTTGTGATAAAAAGGTATTGGCGTTATTCTTTTCCTCAACACTGGATCTTCTATAATTGTGACAGTAACTATAGAGAAAACACAGACATGTAAAACCTCTGCAGCTCAAGTTTAGGAAAAATGGACACCCTGTCTGTAGTAACCATGTCTGTTGATTGAGGAAATGTCTAACATCTCACATCTTATCTAAGCAAGTTTACTGGATACTGACACCCAAGGTCTGAAGGAACCTACATTCTGAAACTGCCTTAAAACATTACAAAATGTTAGAAATGAAATCCTTTGAAGATGTTCACCCTAATGGACAATGTTCCTGCAGAAAAACTTGAAGCTGGAAAATTTTAAGTTGATGAACTGGGAAACACAGTCGGTGAGAATCCTGCACATGGGAAATGACAATGGGCACTTTGCATCCGGTTTACAGGACAATAGCATGACCACCCATAGAACCGCCTGGCCAGAGTATGAAGTCTTCCGCATCAACTCTAACATGTAAAACCACAACAAAAAACAACAAAAATTGCAAAGTCCTTGGCAACAACTAAAGTAACTCAGAAGCCGTACTAGAGATGTCAAGGTTTAAAGGAAGGGAAAGACAGGGGAGACATGGTACTCTTGAACTCAAACGGAGAAAGTCCGGTGTCCCTCACAGATCCACATCCAATAAATGCCACTGGCCCGGTTTCTTGGAACATCTGTGGCTGGAACGTACCACTCCCTAAGCAGAAACATATTTACCTTCTGAGAACCTGGTGGATGAGGGGCCCACATTGCCCTCCTCTCAGCTCTATGAGCAGCCTCTGGTGTTTATTTATTAATGGACAAATCATGAAGGAGCAGGAACAGTTTAGAAGTAGTTTAAAAACAGTCTTTGTGAGGTTCTACCCACCAGGCTCCCTTGGATTGCAGAACATATTCAAGTCTGGATCACCTTCATCCCCATTGATTCTGTTTGCCACCCATCACCTCTCCATGAAGGTCATTTTTTGATCAAGACATCCAGAGTCATTTTCTGTTCTTTTTCTTCAGGAATATTGACGGCAACTCACATCTGATACCCAAAGACTGCAGTGAATACCAGTCGTCCCAGGTCCCCCATGAGCCAGATCTGTAGTGAACTGAAGGATGCTTTGTTCTCTTGAGCTCCTTAAAGTTTAGGAGGTAACTTGCCATAATTGTACTGTTTGCAGCCTGAGAGAGAGCTCATAGTGATGCCACCTCTGGAATGCAAACATGAAGAAAGAATTTCTTAAATGTTTTTATTCATTGATTTTTTTAGAAAGAGGGGGGAATGAAGAGAGAGAGAGAGAGAGAGAGAGAGAGAGAGAGAGAGAGAAGCATCTATTTGTTGTTCCACTTGGTTATGTACTCATTGGTTGATTTTTGTATGTGCCCTGATGAAGGATCAAACCCACAACCTGGACATATTGGAATGACACTCTAACCAACTAAGCTACTCAGCCAGGGCAAGAAGGCATTTTATGCAGGATTCGGTGGATCTTTGATACCACTGCATTCAAGCTATTTTATAGAGCACAGGACAGCCAGTAACAGGAAGTCATAGAAAGAATTACTTGATCACAATTTTGTAAACATTGAGCACAGGGATGTTAAGCAAATGTATGCCACATGCTAAGAACAGGCATTGCTAATGATTTTGAATCACTTTGCTGATAAATATTGTAATAAACAGTAATGAACATTCAACCCGCTTTGCTAAAGTTGATATACATAATTTATAAAGATAATGTCATTCAACAAGGGATTTTGAAAATGTGTAAGGCCCTAGCCGGTTTGGATTGGCAGATAGAGTGTTGGCCTGCGGACTGAAAGGTCCAGGTTCGATTCCAGTCAAGGGCACATGCCAGGGTTGCAGGCTTGATCCCCAGTAGGGGGTGTGCAGGAGGTGGCCGATCAATGATTCTTTCTCATCATTGATATTTCTCTCTCTCTCTCCCTCTCCCTTTCTCTTTGAAATCAATAAAAATATATTTTTAAAAATGTGTAAGGATGAAATGTGATGTCCTTAGCGAAGATGTATCCACAGTACAATGGTCAAGTAGTGCAGGCCTGGCTGGTTAAGCAATGTGATCGCCATCCAACAAGGCACCAAAAATCACCAGTGATTCCCATTTCCTTACCTTGCAGACTGGTGAACTAAACCAAGTAGCAGAGACTGAGGAACAGTAACAGTTTTGGAAAGAGGAAAGCTTCCAGAACTCTCTGAAGGGATAGGTAAATAGTATGTATAGAAGGATAATGCTCTGTTCGTAATGTATCTGCAGCTTTAAGAGGCCCTTTCTAAAGGCCACATGCCAAAGACCATTTAAGATCACAGTCACCGTAGAATGGTGTCTTTTGTCACTGGTAGAGGATGGATCTACAGGCGAGGGATGAAACCGGCTCTCCTTCGCATGGGAAAATGTGAACTGAAGCTCAGCACTGGGAAGAGTTTCATTTTCTGTTTTTCTAAGATCTAACAAGAGCCTGTGCCTAGGGTACCATGTGACTTGGCACATGACACTAAGGGTTTCCAGGGACATTGGGAATATGTCAGGTGGGTGGAGTGAGGAAAAGGGGAAAAGGAAAAGGCATGTGAGTTTTACTGTAACATGTGGAAAGGAAGCCTGGGGAAGCCAGCCATGTGCACGTCCAGAGTGGGCCTGTGACAAATAGCAAGGCAGTGACAGAAACGAGGTGCTGGGGAGGCTGCCCTATTTGGCATGGCCCCTCCCCTTGAGGAAGCCAGGGATGTGGCAAGTTGTCAAGACTGAGCCTCAAGTGACTGGAATGAAAGAAACGTAGTTACTGGAACTTGGACATGGGATAGCCAAGTCTGGAGAAATAGACCAAGGTTGGAGCCAAACTCACTGCAAATTCTATTCCCCCTGGTGGCCATGAATTTCTTCATTTCTTATTCATCAAGAGCATCTTCCTATATTTCTGATTAAAGTTTACACTGGTATCTGACCTGGGGGAGCAACTGTATTCTGCCACTTACTGTCATGGGCCCCATGAACAGACTGTGATGGGGGAAGTTTCCATGCAAGGCATCTCACCGCCTGGAACACGGCAGCAATCTCAGACCTCAGATCTGAAGAAAAATATGGTGAAGGTGAAAGGGAACCACTGAAATGGAAAACAGACCTCGGTTTTCAAATGAGAAAAGGATGCAAAAATAATCTAAAATGTAGTATTTTAGGGGGAAGAGGTAGAGAAAGTTAACCAACTAGTGGCTGGTGCTGACAGGCTAACCACAGACACATTCTCCAAACCCTGGATTCACTTGTGGAAAATAATGCATCCTAGACTCCTCATTCTAAGCGTCGGTATGTTGGGCTGGAAGTTGAGTTCTGATGAGTCTGGAGCCTGGACCAGTGCCATGACTGAGTCCCAGTGGCAGGCAGGTTGGGGGCATGCTGACATACAGAGTGTGTGCTCACTTCATGGATCTCATACCTTTGGACTGGGGTGCAGGCTGAACAGTAAACAGAATATTGAAGACTTTAGGGAAATTAATGGACTCCATAGTTCTATCCGCAATGGGTATTCAGGGAAGTTGCATATATCATGTTGGCAAACAGGCTTCACATTCTGAGGTGACATCATTAAGGGCAACTGTGTTTTCCAACAAAGCATTTCTCTTTGTAGATAATACCACCTTTTATGGTCTGAGGTGATAAGGAATTTTTTATACTAAGCGTGGTTGTATTTTATCCCTTCATGCCTCAGATACATCCACTCCTTCTAGGAACTAGGGGGCTAGGATCATTTTCCCGTGAACAGCTGTGAATTCAACTCTTTGCAAGTAAATGTGAAGTTCTAAGTCCATAAAACCCATGTTGGTGGTCCTTGGCTTAGCCCAGAACTCCCAAAGTTCTCAAGATACAAATGAATTACAATCACCAATTTTATAGGGTTGCTGGCATACACTGTCTTGAAGAGGTAATAATACGATGTGAGAATGGGAGCTATTTTCCTATGATTTACTTAAATAATTCTACTAAGCAATAACCTCATTAACTGAATGGTGCTGCCTATTGGTGCCTCTGAGGTAATGTTTAGGAGGTAGCCCCAAGGTTGCCCAGATCACTTTCTCATGGAGCTCAGGCCCAGCCTGGACAAAGGAAATGTCCATTTGAGCAGTACATTCAAAGAAACACAATTCCAGTTGCCTCCGTGGGAAAGCTCATTGTTGGAGGCACTGGGCAGATTCTTAAAATGTTAGTAATCCTCTAATGGATGAGCTAATGATGATTATTTTCAGAAGTTCTTTTTAGAAAGAGGAACTGTGTTTTGTTTTTAATTATCCATAAGCAACTGTAATCAAAAATAGATTTCTATCTAATAGTTTTATCTTCAAGCTAATGCTATTTTTGCTTATATCTCTTTACACCTTCTTAATTCTCTATAAACTGCAACATACATTTTAAAATATTGTTTAAATATTTATATCATGAAGTTAACCATTTGGCCCCATCTCTGGTGCTTTTAATTCACAGGATGAAAATAACATTGATCATAACTAGTTATATTTAATTCTTTCAATACATTTAGCCTGTGGATCAAAGTCTTCTTTCAAAAAATAAATGTACATTTGAGGGTTTCATTTCTTTCTCTCTTCAGTATTTGTCTTTTTATAAATACAGAAATAAATAATATATGCACATTTAAAATTTAGTTTCCCAGACACCACTGTCCCTCTGAGAACAATAGACAGGTCTGGGAGCCTGGGGAACTGGCCTTGATAAAATCTCCCTGCATGTGAGGTCCAGCCATCCTATATAATAAAAGCCTAATATACTAAGTGTCCAACCATTCTTTCGACTGTTCAACCAGTTGCTATGACACACACTAACTACAGGGGGCAGATGCTCCAACCAGTAGGTTAGCTTGTTGCTGGGGTCCAGCTGATGGGGTGGGACTGGGCGTGATGGGCCGGACACACCCTGGAGCCCTCCCTCAGTCCCTCCCCGGCCCTAATCATGCACCAGTGGAGTCCTTCGGCCTGACCTGCACTCTCCTGCAATCCAGGACCCCTAGGGGCATGTCAGAGAGCCAATTTTGGCCCAATCCCTGTAGGCCAAGCCGAGGGACCCCACCAGTACATGAATCCATACACTAGGCCTCTAGTTTATTTATAAAATGGGCAAAATGCATTACTCAAAATTCATAGCTTTCGTAATGGTGAGCAAAGTTAGAATTATGATTCCCACAAGGCTAGCTGGCGTGCCATGTTGAGATGGTAATTTTTGTCCTTGAGACACTTCCAGTGGCTTTTTTCATGATTTCCAGAGCAAAATCGAGCCTAACATCCCGCTCTGAGTCTGCTGGGATGTGGCATAGGACCACTTTGTGTCCTAGTTCAGGTTTCAGGTGACTTCCTGTCCTTCTGTCTATTGAGTGCTCACCATGCTTTTGGCACCCTAGCTCTGTGTCTGTTCTTGACTCTGTGCCTGGAACTGCTCCCTGCAGTGCATTTAGCTCAGTGGGGCTATGGGAAGCTGCTCTGCTATTGGTGGGTATGCATTTCACTCAGTGGTGCTCTGGGAGCTGCTCTGCTGTTGGTTGTAGCTAGTTGTCCCAGACCCAAAGTGTTCTGTGGACATGGCCCAGATCACTTTCTCATGGAGCTCAGGCCCAGCCTGGACAAAGGAAATGTCCATTTGAGCAGTACATTCAAAGAAACACAATTCCAGTTGCCTCCGTGGGAAAGCTCATTGTTGGAGGCACTGGGCAGATTCTTAAAATGTTAGTAATCCTCTAATGGATGAGCTAATGATGATTATTTAATTGTAATTATTATGGATAATAGCAGTGGGGAGAGATGGTCCAATTAGGACTAAAGTGCTCTCCCCTGCTGTCACTCAGAGTGAGGACAATAGTTATTAAAGTTATATTTGCAACGAATTTGTAAATGAAAGAGTAATACTTCCCAACAATCATATCACTCTAACAGTATATTTATAGGTATTTCTAATGTCAGCTTTAACAATAAATAGGCTTGAAATAAATTTAATGACACTTTTCAAAATATCACACAGGTGCCAGCTTATAAAATAACATTTTTCTAGACTATACTCTTCCTCAAGATCTAGGAAAATAGGCCCTTTATTTTTTACTGCTGCTTGATTGTTAGAAAATTTATATTGAGAATTTTCATGAATAGACTGATTTCACAAGATGTTTAGCTAATTGTATTATATTCATTAGTCTGTCAAGTGGTAAGGAAATGTAATGCTGGTAGTTGGTATGTGTCTCAAAGTATTAGCTCATTTCTTACTATAGAGAGAATGCACATTTTGGTGTACAGTTTCTGTTAGAATTCTGACTTTGCCCCATTTGATGTTGTTTGGATTACTTAATTCCTCTCCAGCTTTGGTTTATTCATCTTTAAAATGGGAAGAATGATGCCTGTTTCACAGGTGCCCCCACTCCTCACATCCACTCCATTATGGAGCCATGTAACTTCTTCCTCTAAAATATATAAGAGGCATGATGTTTCTGAAACATAACTGATCTACTTACCTATCTCTATCATCTGTCTATCTATCTATCTATCTATCTATCTATCTATCTATCTATTATCTATCATCTATCTAATGCATCTATAGATTCTAATCTTCCAGTAATCTATTTGTTCAACTCCATATAACTCAATTGACACAGTTTTAAATTAACCTTGGTTTCTGGAAGGGAGTAAGTCTTAACTTTGTTCTTTCCTTCTAAATTGAAATATGTCTCAACTCTTCAAAGTTTACTCTGTTATAAACTTTAGAGTCAAGTTCTCTAATTGTGTGGGAAACTTTAAGATTTTGGTTGAAATCAAAGTCAATTTGTGATTGATTCAGGGACAATGGGCATATTGCCATATTGGCTGTCCTGCATCCAACCACATGGCAGGATACTCTTGCACTCTGCTTTTCCTGGTCTGCTACAGTCCCTCAGTGATGTTTCTGCATTTCTGAAGGACAGCTTGCACATCTTTTGTTGAACATTCCTGGTACTTTATTTTTAATTTGCTATTATGAAAGAGTGTTTTTTATTCCACTTTTTCTCTCAAATCAGTCATTTATCATATAAGGGCACATTATTGATTTTGTAGGTTGATATTACACAAAGTATCTCTGTAGTTCTGATACTAATTCTTTGGGATTATTTTTACTTCTTCCTCTCTAACCTTTTTTTTTTAAATTAAATTTACTGGTATAACATGGGGTAATAAGATTACATAAGTTTCAGGTGCACAATTTTATAATATAATACCTATATATTACATTGTGTGCCAACCACCCCAAATCTAGTTTCCTTCCATCACCATACATTTGACCCCCCTTAACCCTCTTCATCCTCACCCTGCTCCCCTTCCCCCTGGTAACCACCACACTGTTGTCTGTGTCTGTGAGTTTGTGTAGTTAGTTTGCTTGCTGCTTTTTGTTTCGTATCCCACATATGAGTGAAAGCATATGGTTGTTGTCCTTTTCTGTCTGACTTATTTCACTTAAAATGATACTCTCAAGATCCATCCATGTTGTCACAAATGGCAGTATCTCATCCTTTCTTAGGCTGAGTAGTATTCCAGTGTGTGTGTGTGTGTGTGTGTGTGTGTGTGTGTGTGTGTGCAAACTTATACTTTACAAATATAGTCTGTCTCTTCCTTACCAATTTTAATATTAATGGAAGTTTGGATAGATGGATCTTTATTATAGTCCTGACTTTATAGCAATACTTTAATACTTTTTAAATACCCCCATAAAGTACTGTACTTACTTTACATGTTGATAGCGATTCTTTATCAAGTTAAAGAATTTAACTTCCTTTCTTTTCTAAGGGAATTTTTATCCAATAGACATTGTATTTTATTCAGTGTGCTTTCCTTCTATTGAGATTGTTCTATGGTTTTCCTTTTTTAACATATAAATGAGATGTTACTTCATCAGCTTTCTCATGTTGAATCTTACTCTGGTGATAGGATTACTTTATCATCTTTCACATTTCCATGTGTATTCTCTGTAAGTATTGCCAAAGTTTTTAAAAATATGTTTTTGTTTATTTTAGAGAGAGAAAGAGAGAGGAAGTGTGGGAGAGAGAAACATTGATGAGAAAACCAATTGGCTGCCTCCTGCACACCTTAAGCCAGCAACCTGGGCATGTGCCCCAACCAGGAATCAACCAGGAATTCAACCAGTGCTCTCTGGATGCACAGGATGATGCCCCATCAACTAAGCCACATGAGCCAAGGAACCATGATTTTTTTAAACTTGTCAACCCCCGTCCCCCGATTTCTCAGCATGTGACCTTGTCCTCATCCTCTTCCCCACTTGGGATTTTGCACATGCATCTCTTCCTTCTTCCAAATTCCTCTGAACTCAAACTAAGAGGTGTTCTCCTAACCCTCACCCCTCCACCTGTTCTCTGTTCCACATCTTTCGACCTTCTTCAAGGTTGTATTATGTATTATATTCATTTTTTATGTATTCTATTCTATTTTTTATCTACAACTACTTTTTTCCTACTATTTTTTTTTATTATTTGCCTTCAAACATGATTATACTTCTGTTCCCTGCAATTCCTCCCACCTACATTTACACTCAAGGTGGCCCCTTATTTTGTTTATTTAACACCCAGTCTTTTGAAGGGATGGAAAAGGCTGGGTGCTTAGGACCTCAGCTCCCTCCCCACTCTATTCAAACTGCACCATTTACCTGCGACCTAATTACTCAGTCTATTGTTTGCTTTGTCCATTCATTTTAATCTTCTTCATACATCTAACACGGCTTGCTTCTTTTTGATAGAGTTTTCTTCACTCATTTCTGTGAGACTATGTTCACTTTATTTAATTTCTATCTGCCTGATCATTGTTTCTGTGGGTATTTTTCTTGCTCTTCTCCCCTCTAAATGTCAATCAATATGTGCACAGGAAAAAATGAGAAGTCATCTTTTGAAAGTCTGTTGATTGCCTGTTTCACTGATGATTGGAAATATAGCCTCCATTTAATGTGGCTTTTGAATGCCTCTAAATTAATTATATGATTAAATTAATATCATTTTTTTCGCATTAGAGATGCTTTCATTTTTTGTCTCTATAGTGATTGAGAAAACAGTGCATAGAATGTTGAAAAATGAACATGAGCTGGTTAAAATACTTATATTTGGGATGGGAATTAAATAATGTTCTTTATCAACATTAAACTGGTATTAATACTACAGTGAAGTTTTTGTAAGTGAAATGCGACTGACATAGCTCTTTTGAAATCATTATTCTAACGTTGTCTTTCATTTTTCCTATGGTTTAGCATTCCCAAATAAGTCTTTATCTTGCAAAAATCTGTACATAATGCATTTTAATGCATAAAGAAAATGCATCCACTAAGCAGATCTTCTGTGATGGCTTGGACTACCAAACATTTGCAAGTTAAATTCATTATTACTGTATAAATTTAAAGAATTGACTGAAATTAGCATAATTTTTTTGTTTTGTTAGTGAATAACCAAAATTTTAAAGTTCTTCCAGCTATTTTATATGCTTATTAGGGTAATTGCAATTATTCATTTTTATTTAAATATCAAATGATGCTAAGCATACAGTGTTTGATGAATATAAAAATATATATCATTGAATTATAAATTATCTTGCCTGCAGCTGCCAACTTGAAAAGCCAGCATTTTCCTGATCTTCCTAGTTCATGTCAAGCTGGACTACTTCTGGTTCCTGTGGGACCACATGGGAAACTGAAATACTCATCCACCCTCTCACAAAGCCAAAGGGATTGTTTCATTTGTGAGCTTTTTCCTTATCAAGACTGATCAACTCTCCAGTTTTATTTTTCTCTGTGACTATAGAAGGTGGTAGGCGTTCAGAACCCTCCATTGAGGGTGTTATTGTTTTTCCTCATGGGGTAGACCATGAGCTCAGCAGTGGTAGGCAGTGGGGTTATCTTATCCCCCGTCATAGTCTCAGCACTTAAAGAAGGAGTAGTTCCCATGAAGGAGTGTGTTTATTTTCTGACACTGTTTTTGTCCTTTTGGGTATAGTTATTAATTAAAGTGATCCACCCAATTTCATCACTGCTGGGCGCCCCAGGGTGGTCAGAGGCCAGCAGTATACATAATAAGACACAGATTAATGTGTGTGGATCAGTACAAGATACTACACAATGAAGATTCTGCTGAATATCACAGTCTGAGCCATGTAGTGTTCATAAAGGATGGCCTTCAACAGAGAACCAGAATCATGCAAGTGATCATTGAGTAGAGTTTAACAAAGAAATATTTGCAACAACACGGAGACTTTGCTTTCCATGTGATGGAAAGACATGCAGAGGGCTTGAAGAAGGGGAGATCACTAAACATTAGAGGGGCTGGAGGACCAGGCTCATTGAAAAAGAAAAAGGGTGTTCAGAACTTGGGTGGCATTGCATTTTAATGATAAATCCTTTACAAATGCAAGCCATCATCATTATGATTATATGGTGCCCTCCGTGATTCTGAAAGGCAGGTGAAGTTCTTTTTATGTTGGGGAGAAAAAAAAGCAAGAATCTGGTGAATATTGTGAGGAAAAGAGCTCCCTGATGGTGTGTTACAGGAGCTGAGGTGTATTGGAAATCAGACAAGACTGAAGGATAGTGTGGGCTGAGTATGCGAAGGCCTCCATTAAGGTGGAGACAGCTGTAAGGGAAATGAAAAAAATGATAGGTGACTGGCCCTAGCTGGTTTGGCTCAGTGGCTAGAGCATTGGCCTGTGGACTGAAGAGTCCTGGGTTTAGTTCTGGCCAAGGGCATGTGCCTTGGTTACAGGCTCCTGGCCCTGGTTGGGGGCATGTGGGAGGCAACCAATCAATGTGTCTCTCTCACATCGGTGTTTCTCTCTATCTCTCCCTCTCCCTTACACTCTCTCTAAAAATCAATGGAAAAAATATCCTTGGGTGAGGATTAAAAAAAAAAAGGATAGGGGACTGATTTTATAGATGTAGATAAATGTAGTCAAAAGAGGGGGCCAAAATCAAACCAAGTTGTCATTAGAGACAGGAAAATTGAGATATGAGGGTTACTTTTGACACATGCAATTTGAGATGGTAGCCACATAGTTCAAAAGAAATATCTCCAAGAATAAGGAAGCTACCTAAGCTGTATTATGCAAAAAATTTCCTATCCCACCTCCTATATCAAGTATATACACATATTCCATAGTTTATTCTTTCACTGTACCTATTTCTTCTAGAACATTTTCACCTTCTAAATTTTATTTAGTTTTCACTAGCTCTCACTTTTATACATCATTTTATAAATGCTGTAAGCCAGTAGACTATTGTGGGTATCAAGAAAAGTGTAATGTTATACAATCCTCTCAAATACAACATCACTTATTTGAGAAAGATATAAGGTTTTCTTTCCTTTATATCTTTCTGAAATGGGGATGAGGGCAGCTGTGGGAATCAGAAGAGATGATGGCCGGAAAAGGACTTTGAAGACTAAAATCCTTTATGAATGCAAGCCATCACCATTATGATTATATGGTGCCCTCCGTGTGAACCTGAAACAATTCTCAGTTTTCATCGATCATGTCACTCTTCAAATTTCTATAGAGCGTGTCCCACAAGATTTTATCAGGGGACTCTGTTTTAATCAATGACAAATGCATTTCCATGCAAGCATAATATTGTTTCTATAATAGATGTTCTCTGAACTCTGGATGCAAACTGATGCCCATTTCAAGGGCCATTATATTTCTGAGAATTTTCTCCAATTTCATTTTATAGCTTCCTTCTCCCCATATTCCATGGATGCAGTGAAATGATTTCATCAGGTAAAGCACCAAAGAAAAACGTAACTGTCATCCCCACCCTCTTTCCCAGACTTCATTGTTTCCCAGTCTGTGAGTTTGAATTCTCAGATACACCCCACCCATAGGCTCTACCGCTGGCACCTGACTGTCCTATGATTCAAGCCAGATATTGAAGGTGCCTGAAGAAGGTAGCACTATCAGCCTCATTAAGTAGTATCGCTTGGAATTGGAGCTTGGTACCAACCAGACCCAAAAGCTGTTGTGTCAAAGAAAGTTGTAATTTTCTTGAGTCTCTCTCTATCTTTCTTCTCCATCATCAATGTAGTTCTGCCTCCATGCTTCCAATGTGCCTTGCCTTTGACATATGATAACAAGAGTGACACATCCCATGGTAAACACAGACGTTAGGATGCCATGTCCTCCTGCCCTGCCCACCCAGGCAAGGAGAGGAAACAGTTCAGTGAACTTCTCTGTGTGCACAGTATGTGCTAGAGTGACACACATGTAAGGAGTCAACGATCCATTGAAATATTTCAAAATTGGTATTTTGGGGGGGAAAATAGTAAATGTAGTTATTATAATACTGGACTAATTTTATTTCCCAAACCTCTTAGCAAAAACATTGCTGATTCAGTTATTAAAGGCAAGCATTTAAATTCAATTGACTTCTGAGATCTATGTAAATGGATTTTGGGAAAAGCCAAATTTTAGATCTGCACCGTTATATTTTTTAAAGAATTCCTTAAAAATCATCTAATCACAAGAGAGAAAGATTAGAAAGAAAATGAACCTTGGGTATCATTCTTACCTCATATACTCTCTGAAGGGATTCTTTTAGAACGACAGAGGCAAGGACTCTCATTCCCCATTCATCCACTTTCAGTCAGTCTTGAAGGGCTTCCTTCTAGCTTCCTCCTCCTGGAAGGAATGGCCACATTGTCCTGGACCAGCTGCTATCTTTGTTCCTGGTTCCCCTTTCCTGGAGCCCTCCCCATGGCTGCTGCTAAGGTGGACTCTCTCTGTATCAGAACTTGATTAAAGAGTTGAGTCCTAAGTTCGGGAAGTCCCTTGACCTCTGCACTTGGCTTCCCCAGCACCTCCTTCAGAGCCGGCCTCTGGTATTAGATAAATCCCACATATCTCACAGACCACTCAAGGGGAGCTGCTCCGTGGCTGCCCATGAGCTTGACCATCCGCCTCATCCCTGAAAGACCAGGTGAGGAATGGACCCTAGGTTAAGTGGGACTCTTCCCGCTGTATCATTTCTGCTGCCTCTCAAGATGACCTCCTTCTATTTTCCCCCATACCTTAACTCTTCCTCTCTCTCCCTCTCTTTTCCTTGCCATGTATATAAAGAAGTGCAAACACTCACTTAGGGGAAGAGGGCGTGCTGTCAGAGCTGGGTCATTTCTGATATGTAGACAAGGTCCCTATATCACTGCAGATTTACAGAGGAAAAGGAAACACCACACTTGAGCTGTAATTGCCAGAAACTCCAAGCCTGTAATTACTGTCACCAGGAACTTCAGATGGAGCCTCCACAGTCAGCCTTTGCCCTCTCCATCCTGACATCCCTACTGTATTTTTCCGCCTTTGCCTTTGTTAGAATCAATACTAGAAATAGGAAAAAAATTAAATATGTATTTTTTATTGATTTCAGAGAGGAAGGGAGAGGGAGAAAAAGATAGAAACATCAATGAAGAGAGAGAATCATTGATCAACTGCCTCCTGCACACCCCCTACTGGGGATCGAACCCGAAATTCAGGCATGTGCCCTTGACTGGAATCCAACCCATGACCCTTCAGTCCATAGGCCAAGGCTCTATCCACTGAACAAAACTTTCTAGGGCAGAAATAGAAATCTAAACATCCAGTTGAAGGTCTTTAGAGTAGTGCAAAGAACATTTTTTTATTTGATGCCTAACATCAAAGTGAAGAGAAAAAAATTAATTGATGGTAATATAATTAGTTGTTCATTTTCACAAGCATGAGGAAGAGATGACTGACATATTCAGTGTTTGGGTTCCTAGTGGGAGATGTAGGTGGCACTTTGTGACTCAGCAGTTCAGTGCAGTTCCATGAGGCAGGCGTTATCTTTTTCCCATGTTCAAGATGAGGATGTTCAGGGGCATTACAGGTGAGGACACTGCAGGTCAGAGAGCTCATAGATGTGCATGATCAGGCACTGGGGACTGTTGGACAGCAATCCCTCACTTCCGGGTCCTATGTAGTGATCCCTACATGGCAGTGCCCACTTCCTGGCTTACATCCCTTAGCTTCATGCTGTCTTCAGGGTTTCACTGCTCTGGTCTTGCTGCTCCCTCCCTTGCTCTCCATCAGCAACTCGGAGCTTCCTGTACAGCTCCCTCCCCTGCACCTGGGTAGCTGAGTCCTACTTGGGGGCCAGGTCCTTCAGGAAAGCCTGTGCATAGGCGGAGCTGGGGAGCGGGCCCCGTGCCACCTGGTGCCATCTCCATTGGAGCTGTTCCTACCATCTGGTTCCCTTTGATGAGCTTCTGCAGTAGAGACTGCCTCTTCCATGTCTATTCCTCTTTTTCTTCCTCTGCAAACTAAATATAATAATAGGCACCTTGTAGATTTATTGGAAGGATTAGAGGTAATGTATGTAAGGAAAGTAACAGTGCCAGGGACATGGTAATAAAACGAACAATAACTCATATTTATTAAACTAATTTCCAGTGTGCCAGGTACTATGGTAGGCATTTAACGTGTATTATCTGTAATCCTTATGCAATTATTTCATTCACTGGCCTGAACTCAAAGCCAGTATAAGCACAACACACATTTCCTTTTCTTTCTCAGCCACACCCTCCAGCCTCTGGGCCTTGCCGTTGGATACATGTTAGGCAGAGATCATTGCTTTTCAGGACTTCGGTTATAAACAAAATTTAATTTCAATAATTAAAATTTATTTGCAGTTATTAAAACGTCCATGCTGTCCTGAATCTAATAAAATTCAAAATGTCTCCCTTCCTTTCAGTTCAGGCCTGACTTGCAGCTCCAGGCCTGCGTTTGGGAATCGCCCTTGATTTGACTGGTTTCCGGAGCCTGGCAGTGAATGCCCCTGTCCGGGAAGCAGCTGCTGCCTGCTGGGCACTGACAGGTTCATTGCAGCCCTGCCCCTCCCCCAAGCCATCCCTATTGTGTCTTCAGGTGTCTGACAAGGGGCATGTGCATTTTAGCTACCCCAGGTCAGCCCCTCACTTCCTCCATCTGCTGGGGCTCTCTTCCTTTGTCAGGTGGCTTTTTTCAGTAGGATTCCCAAAAGACAGCAAGCTTCTTCCTGTGGGGTGCACTGAGCCATAGGGAATGCAGTGTGCCTGTCTGCTGTCCTTTCTCCCTGCTCTGCTTGGAGAGGCTGTGGCAGCAAGGATCCTGCCTTCGAACATTCTGGAATGGAAAGGGCAATCATCTCAGTGTTCACATGTTTTCCCAAATTCTAGGGGCCACTTGGTGGATTGTTCCAGAATCTCATCACTGTGGTCATGGTCAAGACTGGCCTGCACATTTCTGTAGCTCACAAGGTCATGTTTGGAGTGAGACACTAGTGGCCTGTCTGGAAAGGGCCAGACTCCCTCCTCTTCCACGTCTTAAGGCTGCTTCTCGGGTATGTGTGTGGAGTCCGTGTGGAGGAGAGAACATAGTCAACCCCCCGCCGTCCCGCCATCTTGGAAGACATGTGGTTGCCTCCATAACTCTCTCTCACTTCACTCCATAGTCTGCTTTTGAGAGGCCAGAGGAGGTGGAGTCATGTTGGCCGCTTGTTGGGAAACCCTGGGAGTGGTGCCCAGCAGCTTTTCCTTACAATCTTTCTGTTGTTGCTCTCAATTAAGATATTCGCTGAAATGTTTGAAGTAACCGGAGTGGTCCTGCTTCCCAGCTCCTTATAGATAAAGGACTCATTTACATTGGAAGGAACGCTGACTCCAGAAGTTGGGTTATTTGTCCTGTGGCCACTGAATTTAGTCAAGTCCTAACCCAGTTGACCTCTACCTGAGTCTGATTGCACATGGACCTTTGTGCTCATGTAAGCCTCTGCAAGTAGAGACTGCCTCTTCCATTTCCCTGTCCACACTGGGGAGTGAGTGTGACTGTAAGTAGTTAGCTATGGCGTCCACAAACTGGGGTGGACAGCAGGCACCGTCTGGGCTCTACTTAGAAACCATCAACATAAAGTGGAGCCTCTATGCTCTGAGCATATCAAGGCATATCCAACTTAGCTGACTCCTGCAGGTGCGCTAGTCACTGCTAGTCTTTTCCCCCAGGTAGAAAAGGAACACCTGATAGAGCTCACACAATGCCTAGCTCACTGGGTGTGAGAATTCAATAAGTATTTGTTCAATGAAAGGCTGCCCAAATTCAAAGTCGGCTGATGCAGCTACTCCCAGCAAAGAGTGATGACTGTGGGTTTTTGTTGAGTGTGTCCATAGTGTTATCCATCTATCCATCATCAGCCCTACATTCAAGGAAATGTGTGTAACATTTTTAATGGAAGACTGCATGTCTCTTACAGGCCACGGGAAGAAAGACCAGGATTTTGAAAGCAGCCTCATTGTGTTGCAGTTCAAAATTTAATCAGTGAGAACCAATGTAAAAGAGCCAAGTTGTAGCAAAATCTAGACAATTCTAACTTTAAATGTAAAATCCCTTTCTGGTTCACTATAGCCCCAACATTCTTTCAGCTTAAAAAAAAGCTGATGAATGGCCACTGCTGAAGAGTTTGCTATCATACAAAAGCTATTCTTATTTTTCTCTCCATGTTCACAGGGAAAAGAAATTGGGATTTATGAGGAGTTTTAGAAAGTAAAGAGAATCTACTGAAGATACTTACATGTGAAATTATGAGTCAAAAACAAAAATATTAAATTCCATTACAGCTGTTTTATGTGGTCTGATATCTTTACATCTAGTGCATTTTCAGAACAGCTCAATGTGTATAAAAACACATCTTCATATATGGAATTCTAGAAAATGTGAAACTATAGTGAGAGACAGCTAGGATGCCAAGGAAGACACTTGACTGAAAGGGCACAAGGATACTTTTCCAGAGTTGCAAATACTCTATATGTTGATTTTAATGCTGATTACATGAATATTGCCCAGTTGCCAAAATTTATAAAACGGTATATTTACAATGGGTGGGTCTTTTGTGTCTGTATTCTATCTCAACACACCTGGGAAGGCTTATGGGAGGGAGGGGGGATCTTTGTTACTGAGTTCTGGCTATTTTACTTGTAATATCTTTTATTTGGATAAAGTGTATAGGGCCATATTATACAATCTAATAATATTCTACATGTTACAATAATAAAATATCAAGTTTCAAATGATCTTACAGGTCATTTCATCTAATCTTCTATTTACTCTTCACTTAGGTATGTGGCCTAAGTTAGCTGCTATCTAGTTGCTGGATACAGGAAGTAAAATAAAGTGTAGCCCTTGCCTTGATTAACTTAGATAACTCACTAAGAGTTTTAGCTATGTACTGCTGTATAACAAATCACCCCAACATTTAGTGGTGTAAAACAATGCCCATTTATCCTCTGGCCATTTCTGTAAGTCAGAAATCCAGGCCCTCTTACCTGGGCTGCAGTCAAGATGGTGACCAGTTCTGGGGTCTCATCTGAAAGCTTAAGTGGTGAAGGATCTGTTTGCCAGCTCCCTGATGGATTGTTGCCAGAATTCGCACCTGAGTGCTGTTGGACCTGAACCTCCGCTCCTTGCTGGCTGTTGGCTTGAAGCTGCTCTCAATTCCTTGCCATGTGACCCTGTCCAATATGAGGCCACCCTTTCATCAAACAGATTAGACAGAGGAGGCTGTAGAGAGAGCCAGTTAGGAAAATGAAGTCTTTTATAACCAGCCACAGGAATGACATCTACTCAACATTGCCATGTACTATTGGTTAGAAACAAGTTAGTCTAGAAAAAGGAATTAACAAGATCAGCACCAGTATTATTGGTGGAAGTGGACTTCTTGGGGTGCCTCAGGAAAAACAATTTCCTGACACCTCCAGGGGAGTGTGAGCTTTCATGGAAAGCTTTATTGATGATGTGAAATTAAGGGAGGCTCCCTCTAAAGTCCCATCTCTGTCATCCCACTATGGAAGAAGTCCAGTCTTGTCTCAGGGGGGCAAGAAGCAAGGTCACTGCTCAGGATTTCTCCTCCATAATAAGTCCAATCCAGTCCAGGATCTGGCTGGCTTAGCTTGTGCTCCCAGCTGCAGTCCATGGCATGTGGGTCTGCATGGCCCTGGGTCATGCAGCTGCTTAAGGCCACATGGCAGTCAAGTGCATGGGTCATGGAGCAAGAGGGAAGGGGGAAACCAAAAGGCAAGAGCAGGCAAGAGAGAGGGAATTCTTTGTTGGGCATTTTACTTTTCAAGATTTACACACTTCCAGCAGCTCCACCTTCTAGCCAATCCATTGTTTCCCAGGTTAGACCGACAGGCAAGTGTCCCCCGTGCATCACTCCAACTTCACTGAGCGTGCACCCATCTCTCCCTTTGTTTGATCTCTTTTCCGTGATTTTCAGGGAATGGACCAGTGGTTCCCTGGGGAGTATGAGGCTGTAGATTCCTGGTGAAGCTGCCCAGATGACCATGCTATAATGTTTGGCTTCCCCATTGCTCTATTCCTATTATTAATATTTTTAAAAAGCTAATTATGATAATAACACCAGGAGGTGGGCTCACAGGCACTCATCTTAAAGGCTACTCACCACAGGAAGCACAATCAAGCCTTCATCCATCTAGAAGCCATCTGAAAGCACTGCAGCCCTCCCAGTGGATAGAATAGGGTTAAGAGCAGGGGCTTTATAATCAAAGTCTTTCAAGTTCTGGACCTACTCCTCACTAGCCATATGTCTGTGAATTTAACAGATTCATTAAGCATCAGTTCACTCACCATAAAATGGCACCTGATAAAATGCTATGAAAGTTAAACATGATAAGGAATATAAAGCTCTGAGCACGGTATCTGACAAGCAGTAAGCATTCAGAGAGTGTTGTTTTTGTTGTTATCCTTGTACAAATCTTACTCCTGACCTCTACAAGTAGAAGTTTCACACATCTAGATCTCTGGAACGTCTTCCTGTTGAACTGAGTTGAAAAACTGATCAAGTCATACTTTCAAATGCCAGCCCTGCCTTTAAGTCACATCAGAAGACAGGGTACATGTGCCCTCACTCTCCCTGCCTGCACACTCCAGCCTTCTCTTGTGCCCGCAGATGAGCCTTAGGAAATGTGATTTCAAGCCTGCAGGCCAAGCTCTTCTTCACAAGCCTGTGAATTTACAATCGACTTGTGAGTCATCACACAAAACCAAGTAATACTTTCAGGAATAGTTTAATCCATGCAAAATGGAATGTTATTAAATAAATAGATAAACAGATTATAGATAAATAGAATATTTATGGCATAGATATTCTATAATTATCAAACAATTTTAAATAGTTAGATTTTAACTAGCATGAATTGAAAATGGTAGTAGTTTACAGTGATATAGTGGGGGTGTTGATGTCATTTAACTTTCCTTAGTTTCATAGAAATACATCAAAATGATGTATTCGGACATGAAACTGAAGCTGAAAAACAAGTACAGGAGTATAGTTCTCCTGTGAATATTTCACTTAACCTAAGTCACATGACTCAGCAGTAATAAAACCAGGACACAGAGTAAAAATCCTATTTTCTATCATTGCTCAATATGAATACAAACCTAAAAGCAACTCCAGGTGTTGAATTGTAATTTTTACCTTCTATAAAGGAAAATATATTTCTTATCTATTGAATAAAATATGTCACTGAATAGAAGTGTTTAACATCTTGCTCAGAAGGAATTTTTCTTATTGCTATAAGTATGCAATGCTTACCAATAAGTTACAATGAAATCTTTACCAGATATAAATATGATGTTTATTTACTGAAGAAAGACCTAGAAATGTTTTGACTTAATAAAATATGCTTTCTTTGATAATTTACCATTTTGTGCAAAGGATTTTCACAAAAAAGGTAAAAGTACATCTAAAGACATTTTACTTAAGTCCTCGATTCTTACTTAAAAAGTGAGGGTCCCTGTGATCAAACACTTGTACTTGTTTTGTTTTTGGAAGAAGAAATGCCAGGAGAATGAGTTCTAACAACCCTTCAGTGTCATCTGCACATGAAACCAAGCAAGTGCGTGATCCTCCAGAGAACTCGAGAAATTAAAATCAATGAATGCCATCTTATCATGTTTCTACTGAATAGCACTGAACATGTTACAAAGATTGACATGATCCCCAGCACGCCGTGTATACCTCACAGTATAAGGCACAGTGGTATCCTGAGGTCCAGTCTAGTGGCAGAACTTTCCGGTAAGGAGAATAAAAGTATTTTATTTAAACGTATTCTCTATCCTTTTTGAAACTGGTTTTAAAAGGAAAACCCTGGTAAAATTTCTAGAATGAGAAGTGTCAGGGTGACCTACTTAAAAAATTAAATATACTTCCCAGGAGGCTCCTTGGGCCATCCTCCCTGTAACTGAAGTTCCCAGTGTGACGTACAGGCCACTTGTGAGGATGCTCCGCTCCTGAGATAAGCAGGCACTTGCTAATAGGATCACATTTTCACTTGGAAATTGGACAGTTTTAAAGTAATCATGTTTTTAAAATTTTAACATATATTCATCTTATTTAAAATGTTAAATTAATATAAGTATATATTTATTTAATATATAAATATATAATATAAATAAAATATGTAATATCTAAAATATAAATAAAATGTATGTATTTTATTTATTATATTAAGTTAACATAAAATATGTTTATTTTATTTTATATACATTTATTGCACATATATTATTTATCAATTACAATATTTCTCGTGCTTTGATAGTTATTTTTGCAAAAAGTACTACCAGCTCACAGGCAGCGAGTAGTTAGAAGCATGTCTGTGCTTGTCAAACGCACCTCGTTAGCACCTGATCAGGACCTTGCCAGCCACCTGGAATGACAGCCATGCATCGTTTGTATCTGAAAGCGTTTCCTTCAGCTGACGGGCGTGTTTTATGGAGGACATCATGGACAGGACTAGCGTATATTTGAAATGAGGACTGTGTAAAAACTCCAGAGTTTTCAGCAGTTGATGGAAGCTCAGGCCTGCATTTAACATTTCAGCCAGAAATGCTACTTTGCTTTGAAAATCTGGAAAGATAAAAGTAGATTTTTGTCTTTGAACATAGAGCCTCTTGAAATAGTTTCATTCATTTGCTCATTCATTCAATAAACATTAAAAAGCACTTATTTTTGTTGTAGGTACTGGCTATCGTAGCACTTGCAGGCCAAAAGGGGAAATAATAGACGCATGGAAAATTAATGAAACAGCTTTGATATGGATACTTTGATCTTACCTATATTTGAAATATCCAGTTAGTGTTAATTAACAGAGAATAGCAACTCAGAAATTTATATATTTACTAGAGGCCCGGTGCACAAAAATTGTGCACTAGGGGGGATCCCTCAGCCCAGCCTGTGCCCTCTCGCAGTCTGGGACCCCTTGGGGGATGTCCACCTGCTGGCTTAGGCCC
>NW_005355391.1:266531-284069 GCF_000412655.1 Myotis brandtii | reverse complement strand
CATAGTAAAACAAAGATTTATATTTTTGATATTTATTTTATATATTTAAATGCCATTTAACAAAGAAAAATCAACCAAAAAAATGAGTTCACATGTCAACTCTGACAAGTGTGTCATAGGTTCGCCATTACTGTTATATAGGAAAGAGGCCTGGCGCACAGGTGGGGGCCGGCTGGTTTGCCCTGAAGGGTGTCCCGGATCAGGGTGGGGGTCCCGCTCGGGTGCCTGGCCAGCCTGGGTGAGGTGAGGGGCTGAGGGCCATTTTCAGGCTGTCCAAGCCCCCCAGTGATGGAAGCTCCCAGCCTCTCCTTTTTTTCTTTTTTTTTTTTTTCTGAGATTTATTTATCTTCTATAATTGAAACTTTGTAGCCTTGAGTGTAGCCCAGGTCCAGCCAGGGCAGGCGGGAAGCTTGGCTTCCTCCATTGCCGGGGCAACCCAAGCCTCCTGCTCGCTCTAGTTCTGTGGCCGCTGCTATCTTTGTGATGGAGTGATGGTTAATTTGCATATTATTCTTTGATTAGATAGGAAAAGGTTGTCAGTAAGCTTTCTAAAGTCTTTTGAACTATGGTTTGATAAATATTATTTTTCAAAATATTGGTCATATTGCAATTGTTCAGATTGTTTTCTGGTCTTATTCATCATCAAGACATATGAGGCCTACTCTCTAATGTCTGTTAAAAAATTAGCTTAGTTATCAGAACCTTGTAGACAGAATAGTGCCCCACAATGATGTCCAGTTCCTCTTCCCAGCACCTGTGAATAGAACAAAAGGGACTTTGCTGATAGATTGAATTAAGCATTCTGAGATGGGAAAATAGTCCTGGATTACCCAGTTGGGCCCAGTGTAATCACAGGTTCTCATAAGAGGGAAGCGAGAAGACCAAGGATGGAAGAAGGTGAAATGAAGAATCAGAGGTGGGCATGGTGCTCTGTGGAAGCGGGAAAGGCCGGAATCCGATTCCCCTCGCAGCCCCGAAGAAGTGAGAAACTGTTACCTTTCATTCTCCCCAGCTCAGTCAGGACAGCTCTGCCAGGCTGGAGAGAACACTTTTGTGTTGTTTTAAATCCCCGTTTGTGGTAATTTGTTAGGGCAGCCATAGGAACCTAATGCAAAACTACACAGTAATAACCATTCCAATGGTCTCTGTTTGGGAAATTTAATAAGAATCCCAGGCCCAGCTGGCGTGGCTCAGTGGTTGAGCATCGACCTATGACCAGGAGGTCAATGGTTGGATTCGTGGTCAGGTCACATGCCTGGGTTGCAGGCTCAGTCCCAGTGGGGGGCATGCAGGAAGCAGCCAGTCAATTATTCTCTCTCATCATTGAGGTTTCTCTCATTCTCTCCCTCTTCCTTCCTCTCTGAAATCAATAAAAATATTAAAAGAATTCCTGCTCTTTCACCAGACGACACGCTGCAGCGCTGCTGGGTCAGAGCAGAATGTGCACCTTTTCCTGGTTTCCAGAGAAGCATGTGTGTGGGTGCTGGGGGGGGAGGGTAGGAGGGTGGCTGCTCTCTCCCCATCATGCACTCAGTCTTCCAGGGGCTCAATGCCACAAGAGAGCAGGTGCTGGTGTGCCTGGGCCAGAGCCATTTCTTGTATGGATTGCCAGCGTTTCTTTCTAGGGGAGTTTCCAGATGCCACTGGAATTAGAGGGAACAATTTGCGAATAAAACATGTGACTGTTCAGTAGCAATGTCTCCCAGACTGTCACGCAAGCCATGCAGCCTCTCCTGGTGGATCTGTGTGGGGCTGTTGGGTTTCACCTGCAGACAAGCAGGTCACTGAACCCTCACGGCTCCTTCTGGCCCCAGACTGCTCTGCTCCTTGTCAGGGAGACCAGTTCTCCTTTTCATGTGGGCGTCAGGGGGGGAGATAAGCCATGAGAGCGTCTATGCCACTATTTTTTTCTCTTAATCTTTATAATTGAAAGTATTACATAGGTTCTCTTTTACCCACCATTAACCTCTTCCGGCCCGCTACAGTCCTCCCCGATCCAGGCCTTCACCACCCCATTGTCTGTGTCCACAGGTTATGCATATATGCATACAAGTTCATTGTTTGATCTCTTCCCACCCACCATCCCCAGCCTTCCCTCTGTTCATGCTTCTATGACTCTGGGTCTATTTTTGATCATCAGTTTATTTTGTTCATTAGATTCCACATATGAGTGAGATCATGTGATACTTATCTTTCTCTGACTGGATTATTTTGCTCAGCCTAATAATCTCCAGGTCCATCCATGCTGTTGCCAATGGTAAGAATTCTTTCTTTTTTATTGCCACATAGTATTCCATTGTGTAGATGTACCACAGTTTTTATCCATTCATCTGCTGATGGGCACTTAGGCTGTTTCCAAATCTTAGCTATTGTAAATTGTGCTGCTATGAACATAGGAGTGCATACATTCTTTCTGATGAGCGTTTCAGGTTTCTTAGGATATATTCCTGGAAGTGGGATTAATTTCTTGAAGAAACTCCATAGTAACTCGAGTTCATTCAAACTCTCCTTGGTTTTCCTCACTGCCATCTTCCCCCTTCTTATGAATTGTTCAAGGCAGACTTCAGTTGAGGTAAATAGTTTGATTTGAGGGTTTTTGTATCTGGATTTTGATGCAACAAGATGTGCTAAATGCTCAGAATTTTAAGTGTAGAGAAGGCACAGACTCAGCTATGAAGATGGGAGACTTTTGTGCGATGCTCTGGGGCTGCTCCTGCGCGGAGCATGGGCCTCTGTGTCACTCGGGAGCGGCAGGCACTGGGATTCCTGAGTAGAAACCCGACTGCGCAGGGCTCACTCCCCAAGCACTTCCAACACCAATCCTCTTCCCAATGAGCAGCACACTTTTGGATTTTACAAGATAAAGTTTGGCTGTTTTAGTTAACCATGGCCAATTGTTAATCTCTATGATTTTCCAGGTATCTTATACCGAACAACAACACACTTTAGCGTACATGCTTCTCGTGGATGAAATGAAGTTACAAGGTTTGAGTTCCTCTTTCAACAGGAATGTGAAAGCTGGGGGGACCCAGGCATTTCACTCGCATAAAATGTGCGGTAAACCCAATTTCTTCTCCATCTTGGCCATCTCTTCCTGGGATTCTGCTTCGTAAGTTTAAATTTTAGAGTACTTAGCTCTGGCGTTCACACCTGATGGAGGGGCCGATGGGACACGGCTGGCAACTGCATTGTTCTGGAATTAATGGGCAGAATTGGTTCAGTGCAATGCAGCACATTTAAAACCCATCCAAGGAAGTTTTATTACAGTTCAGTCATCTGCTGAAGCTCACTCTCCTAATGTCAGTTTTCCTTACAGCGCACTCCATAAAAGTATACCCAGGAGATCGTGCCAGGTGGTACTGCTTTTAAGCAAAGCATTTTATTACGCCCTCTGCTCACACGCGGTTTCATAGCAGCAGGAAGTGTTGTTTTGCTAAAGAATAGTAAGGACTAGCACTTATTAATTACGAGTGTGCTGACCACCTCGCGTGCATCATCTACTAGTAAGTCCATGCTCACCTTCAGTCTAGGCTTCACCTGTTGGTATCCCGCCTGGCAGCTAGAAAGATGCTTGCACAGTAGTCTTTAATCAAACCCGTCACACAAACACTTTGCCAACGATTGCACATTCCAGCGCGCACTGGAACATGGATTTCTGAAGTTGCCCACTGTCGGGCGATATGGAGTGGAGGAGACTATGGAAAATTGTTCACAATTTTCATACATATCCATTTATACTGCACCCTGGCAACCAATACACAGTTATTAACTCTAATCAGCTTTAGGCCTCTGGTTTTAAACTGTACACAAAGCCATACTGCTTTCAAAAGCATCCAATTATATGCATCATTCTTCCTTTATTCATCCCCACCATATTCAAGTTTCGTGAAGGAATGTTCACATTCCTGTGAACAGAACGGCATGGTCTTATTATCCCTTCATGGTGGAGGCCAGCATTAGCCCAGCGTGTGGTCTGTCGGGTGTCAGGACAGAACATCCTTAAGTGATTGCCTAAGCCAGCAGTTCTCAACCTGTGGGTCGAGACCCTTTCACAGGGGTCGCCTAAGACCATCCTGCATATCAGATATTTACATTACAATTCATAACAATAGCAACATTACAGTTATGAAGTACCAACAAAAATAATTTTATGGTTGGGTCACAACATGACTAACTGAATTTAAAGGGCCAGAAGGTTGAAAACCACTGGCTAAGCCATGGTGTAAGGCAGATGTGGGTCATTTTGCAGGGAAATTGGATGAAGTGTCTGTAAATTTTTCACATGAATATTTCAATATACACAGTGTCCCAACCCTCTAAGTAGGACCCCTGGCGAAGCGTTTGGGTGCCGGGGTTGCTTTAGGTGTGCAAGTCCACGTGGGGGAGCTTCATTGCCCAGATGCCAACTAACAAAGAAAGGCAGGACAACAGTTGTTATTTTGTTGGATTATTTAAGCAATAAATTTATGTTTGTGAATTAATACACTGTTTCTGGATGCATTTAATTAAGTTATCACTTCTCAAAAATCTCTAATAGTTTCTAATTTTAGTTGCAGCAGGCATCCTTAATTTGATAAGTTATTTAAGGTCTCTGGTCTTTAATTTCCATGAAGTTGGTGTGGGATTTGTTAGTGTTTTGTTTTTGTTTTTTGTTTGTTTGTTTGTTTGGGGTTTTTTTTGCTCATTGTGCTGATATGAAATGAAATCTGAAATCACTGACACTGTTTGATCTGACCACTATCAGCTCTAAAATTCTGCTAGCCAATGTCAGCTACACCACAGCTCTTCATCACTTGGTAACTGATAGTGTGCTTAATACACTTTCTTCCCCCCTTCTATTCTATGTCAGTCTATTGAAACATGAATTTCATTGAATTCTTGACCCCGTGGTTGGATATGGGTATATGACTCAGCATTTGGGGCATTTGAAACCTGAGGGAACGTGGGGTTTTCTCCATATCTAACAGAAGGAAGGGGCCTGACTACTAGCGTGAGGTCACGGATGTTGTTAAGCATCCTGCTGTGGAGAAAACATTCTCTCAAGGTCAATTGCATCCTTTTTGAGAAACATTGTAATGGCTCATGCCCTGGAAGTGTGAGAAAATGGCCGTGAAACTAACCCACTCTGGTTAGGCTCTTCCTGTCTGGTTTACCCTGTCTGTTCGGGCCCAGTTACCCTGTCGGTGTCCTGTTTGTTTGCAAGGCTCAGCTCAGACCTCATCTCCCGCCCGCAGCCAGGGTTCTTTCTCCTTCTGGAGGTCCTTATGGAATCTCTCTCGTGCACGCCGCTTGAATAGTCTCCCAAGGAATGTAGGCAACTGGACGACAGTGCTGCTCACATCTCCAAGGCTGCCCTCCACATCGGGGTTGGCAAAGAGCCTGTGAATGGTCAATGGCTTTTATTTTGTTTTGCTTTATCTACATTCAACTGATGCTTCTATAGAGAATTAGATAATAAATAATGAAATAATAATGACACATCCTCACCCAGAAAAACAGCATCGCGTTGACATACTGCTTCAGAGAAACAAGCCTGGGAGCTCGGCTTGATAGTTTATTTGTGGTGAATTCAGGTCAGGAGCTCCATTGACAGTGGGACATGGAGCCTCTTCGCCAATGGCCCCTGCTGTGGGTTGTGTCTTGAATAAAGTTCCATAAAAGAGTACCTGATGGACATAAAAATTTTTCTAGAAATAAAGGTAGCTTTCAGAGCTTCTCTTAAAAATTAAAAAATATGTGATCAACTGCCTCCGAGTTGACTGAAACAAGACCAGGTGTCATTGATCCACTGTCCTGGTTTGCACTCAATAACAAACCAACAGGATCCTCCAGCCTCAGGAGCGTGGCTTTGTGAAACCGGATGTTGGTAGGCACAGCAGCTGTTGCCAAATCATTTCTAATCTTATATCGGGAAACTGTGTGCTCTTTCATATTTTCAACTCATCCCCAAAGATTAATATTTTCTTTGCATTATATGTTGAAAGATGACTTCACTATTAAAGATTTAATAAGAGAATAGAATTGTTTCTTTGAGTGTACTAATTTATTTTAAATTAGACTATTTAGGAGTGAGGATAATGAGACTATTTTAAATTCTAAGTTAGTTTGATTATTCACGTTTTCATTTTTTGAGATATAATTGACATATAACACTCTATTGGTTTCAGGTGTACACCATAATGTTTTGTTATTTGTGGATGTTATTAAATGAACACCACAATAAGTCTACTTAACATCAATCACCTCACAACATATCTTTTCTTGTGATGAGAAATTTTTAAGTCTCTTAGCAACTTTCAGATATACACAATGGTATTGTTAGCTGTAGTCACCAAGCTGACATCACATCCCCAGACGTATTTATTTCTCAACAGAAGCAGGCACTTCTAAACCCCATTCACCATTTCCTCACCCACCCACACCAGTCTGTTCTCCATACCCAGGAGCTTGTTTTTCTGATTTTTTTCCAATTTCACATACAGTTTCCCTGTCAAAAGTAGGTTTACAGTCATTTGCATGGAAAATGATTTAATAATTCATAAATATTAATGCAAGAATAAACTGTGTTTTACCTACTCACAACTGTAAACCCACTTTTGCCCCACCCTGTGTAAGTGAGGTCATACGGTATTTGTCTTTGTCTGACTTATTTTACTGGGAATAATGCCCTCCAGGTTTATACATATTGTCACAAGTAGCAACATTCCCTTTTTTAGGGCTGAATAATATTTCCATGTGTATGTGTTTGTATGTGTGTGTATTTTTTATTCATTCAACATCAATGGACACTTAGGCTGCTTTCATATCTTAGCTATTGTAAATAATGCTGCAATGAACATGGGGAAGCAAATATATTTTCACGTTAATGTTTTGGGTTTCTTTGGGTAAATACCAGAGGTGGAACTACTGGGTCATGAGGTAACTCTCTTTTTTTCTAATTATTTGAGGAACCTCCAGACTGTTTTCCGTAATGGCTGCACCAGTTTATATTCCCATCAGCAGTGACAAGAGTTCCCTTTTCTCCACATTCTATCAAGCACATTATTTCTTGTCTTTTTTTATTGTACAGGTGTAAGATGAGATGTTATTGTGGTTTTGATCTGCATTTCCCTGATGACTAGTGTTATTTTTATTATTAATGGATATTGGACATAAGCTAGAAAAACAATGCAAGAAATACATAGACTTTTACTAAACATGATGGAAGCAAGATAATTCTCTTCTTTTTAAGACCTAAAAGAAGAAGAAAAGAAAAAGAGTTCAATTAACTGTACCACCTGTTATAGTTTGAATTTGGATCACAGTGTTTTGCTTAAGTCAGGGACTGTTGGATATATGTTTTTGTTACTTAAGACATCTTCAGGCATTAATTTTCCCTCCACATACTTAGATGGCTACACAAATATTTTGGAATTCTGTGTGTGTATCTAAGTGTTGTGTCTGTGTGTATATCTAGGGGCTTACTATTTTTTTTTATCCAGTTAGAGTGTGAATTTTCAAGGTTAAGGAAGTCCAGTTATATTTCTTCTTGAGACCTTAGACAGCAAACCCCCTTTGAAAATCAGTCTGGTCCAGTAGGTCAGTTGGTTAGAGCATCGTCCTGATATGCCAATGTTGCAGGTTTGATCCCTGGTCAGGGCACATATGAGCATCAACCAATGAATGCATAAATAAGTGGAACAACAAATCAATCTCTCTCTCTCTCCTCTCTCTCTAAATAAGTGGAACAACAAATCAATCTCTCTCTCTCTCTCTCTCTCTCTCTCTCTCTCTCTCTCTCTGTCTCCATCCCTCTCTCTAAAATCAGTAAATAATTTAAAAAAATAGTCTGGTACTATGAAGTCATTTAGGTGGGGGTGGCCATCACAATAAAGTTTTAAAATTTTCAAAATTCTGTTACTTGCCCTAGCCGGTCTGGCTCAGTGGATAAAGCATTCTCCTACAGACTGAAGGGTCCTGGGATGATTCCAGTCAAGGGCACATATCTGGGTTGTGGGCTTGGTCCCCAGTAGGGGGCGTGCAGGAGGCAGCTGATTGATGATTCTCTCTCATCATTTTTATTTCTATCTCTTCCTCTCACTTCCTCTCTGAAATCAATAAAAAGTATTTAAAAATAAACAAATAAGTAATTAAATGATTAAATAATAAAAATTAAATTTCTGTTACTTTATGCTTGGGTTACAGAGTTACCTTTGGTAATATAATCTCTATATATAAAAGCCTAAGCAACCTGTCGACCGAAAGACTGATAGACTGGTCGCTAGGCTGCGCACTGACCACCAGGGGGCAGATGCTCAATGCAGGAGCTGTCCCCTGGTGGTCAGTGCACTCCCACAGCAGGAGCGCTGCTCAGCTGACCAACAGGCACTGGACGCCGGGCTCATGGCTGGAGAGCGCCACTGTGGCAGCACGAGCCTCTCCCATCTCCACAGCAGAGCTACCAAGCAGCAAGTGATGGCGGCGGGGGCAGGCGCAGTGGGGCAGGGATGAGTGGGAATTGTGTGGCACCCGGACTGGCTGGGGCTCCTCCCCAGCCGCCTGCCGCTTCGTGCACTACTACATCCCTCGGGGATGTTGGACTGCTGGCCTGTGGGGATGGGGCCAAAACCAGCAGTCCGACATCCCCCAAGGGGTCCGGATTGTGAGAGGGCCCAGGCCAGGTTGAGGGACCCCACCGGTGCACAAATCCATGCACCGGGCCTCTGGTAGATAAATATATTCAAATGTATTCTGTATGAGAACATGCTGGGTAAGTGGAAAATAAAAGGTGGCACTTCTGGGCACTTGCTTTTGATAGAATATCACCATTTTGAATAAGGTGTTTACGCAAACATATGTACATAACCTCTTACCAGGAACATCAAACTGGATTCCTCAATTAGGGTTATCTAATCAGGAAACGTTTCAGCTGCGATGGGCCCAAGATCCTGCGCTTGCTGAAGTGACTGAAGTACCAGCGCTCTCTAGGAGCTTGGAAGAACCCCAGGTGTTCAGATTTTGCTGGAATTTGTCCTTTTTGGCATAGAAAGGGCACAATGGGGGATGGCACTGGCAACGCCTCTGGCTGCTGATGGAGTCTCAGAGGAGTGCTGGTGCAGACAGAGCTTTGTTAGGTTTGCAGCATCTGGACGTGGAGAAGAAAGTGTGTGTAGGAACAAAGGAACAGGCCAGCGCCTCCCCCTCTCTCTCTGACACACAGGGCGCTAGTTCTCCAGTCGGGAGTCAGCTCTGTTGCCTCGGGCAGCTCTGCAACCTCTGTCCTGGCATTTCCTTTTCTGTGCAATAGGGGCCATGGCAGCGCGTGCAGCCGAGGTTTGGTGTGTGGTGGTGGTATCGGGCACCGTGGGAGTGGGTTACAGGTTAAGAACAGCTCTGGCAAACAAGGGCTCAAGCCCCACCCTCCCCTTCGTACCTGCAGGTTCTGCACTATCTGCGGTTTCAGGCATCCATTGGGGGTTTTGGAACGTATCCCGTGCGGATAAGGGGACGGCTGGTCTCTATTTTGACTCCAGACTGCACAAGCTCAGTCTCCGTGCATTTCACGTGCTGCCTGATGTAACTCCTTTTCCTCGGTCCCTGTCACAGAGAACTGCGCGCTGAAGTTGCTCTGCTGGCGTGGTGATGGGCAGGTGCCCGGGCACCTCTCCTCCATCCCGCCTCGCAGGGACCCAGGCAGGTGAGCCTCCTCCATCCAACCGGCTTTGAAAGGAAGCCACCTGAACTAGGCCCGTCATGCGTCGTGCACCTCGCTGCATGCTCCAAAAAGAAAGAAAGGGGAACAAGTCAAATCTATTGACAAGCAGGGTGCTAACAAGTCTCTGGGAAAACCCTACACTAGTGATATGAGCATCAAGAATGTTTTCGTTTTGGCTTGTTTGTTTGTTTGAACATATGGAACTTTCCTGGTCTGACCAGGATTGCATACAAATTTATTAATTTGAGGAGCATATCTCACTGGGAAATATAGACTGTATGAAAATGGAATTATGAAATGGAAATGTGGCCCTGTCCCATGTGGCTCAGTAAAAGGTTGCCGGTTCCATTCCTAGTCTGGGCACATGCCCAGGCTGGGGGCTCGATCCCTGGGTCCCTGATAGGGGGCCTACAGGAGGCAGCCAGGCAATGTTTCACTCTCACATCCATGTCTCTCTCTCTCTGCCTCTAAAAACACATTTAAAATATTTTTAAAAATAAAATGTGTCCAGAATAAAAGCTCTTTTTTTGTGTACAAGTGATGACTGTATTTATCTGTTAAAATCCAAGTTAAATCTGGGCAAGAGTGAGTCGTACGTGGTCCTAAACTCTGTCCTCTGCTTTGCACTAAAAAAATATTAGTTATTGCTCTTTTCACGGTATTTATTATTTCAGCAAATATTTATTGAAACCTTGTCAATTTTTGATTGGTTCATGTGCTAATTAATTATTGCTTTTAGAGTATGAAAGCAATTAAAAATATATTCCAAATGGCCTAGAGAGGAGCAAATGTTAATCTAATAAGTACAAAAATGACAAACTCTATTGAGAGCTAGGAAGGCAAGTGTTGAGTGGACAGAGGGGTGGAGGGGTCTGATTGAATTTGGAAGCAAGTCTGAGACCCTGCGGCTGAGGAGGTGCTCAGGAATGTCACTTCACTTTCTGTTTTCTGACAGTAGCAATGCTTTATTTTCTAAATAAAGTAAAATAAAAGCCAAGGATGACCTGTGTTTTCCCCAGGAAGTGTGCATATGAACCTGGGATCATACCTTGTTGAGGAAAGGGGCACATTTGGGGTCTGGGGAGATCTTACTGTGGTTTCAGTTATATTATACATCCCAAGTGTCTTGCTGTCCCCAAAGGCTTTTGTACAGTTTTAAGGTGATATTAGCGGTTGGCATGCTAAGGCTCCATTTTTATTCTTTTAATAACCTCTAATTACAGATTTCTTTTCCTTTCAGTTCAGCCTTTATACTGATGATAAAAGCCATCCACCATCTCTCTCCAATACCATCTCTGCTAAAAGCAATTAGGTAGATACCTGCTTGGCTCCTTAAGAGAAAGTAGGTTGAGACACGCAGGGGAAGCAGGTCCCTGAGCCGGGTAACCGCGGTAACCGCGATCCTCAGCTGCTGCTGGTCCCACTGGGCTGGAGCAGAGGCCTGGAGTAAAAATAACAATGTTTGACCCCAGGTCCCCAGGCCTCCTCAGGAATCAGTGCACTTTCATGAGCTTAGGAAAGGAAAGCCCTACAGACTCGGGGGATAGACAGCAAGTGACAAGTGCGCTGAAGGGAAAGGAGAGGAGGGGACAGAAAAGAGACGGGCAGAAAAGAGATAATAAACTGCAACAAAGCCAAAAGAAGGAAGAACGGTTTTGCTAAAGAAATATTTACTGCCTTTTTCATTGATATTTTATAGTATGAACTGAGTATACAGCTAATTACTTATATATCTTACCTAATAATAGACAAACATGTAAATTGACCATCCCTCCACTATGCTAACCAGCCAATCAGGAGAGTATGCAAATTAACCCAACAAAGATGGCAGTTAATTTGCATACATAGGTGTGAAGCGGCAGAGCGATGACTGAAGGCTCCGGCCAGAGCTAAGGCCTGGGTCCCGGGTGCCGGAGGAAAACCCATGCCGGCAGCCAGGGGAAGGGAAGGCCTATTGCATGAATCTATTCGTGCAATGGGCCTCTAGTTAACTATATAATTGTATACATATTTGAAATGAATTCTTCTAGTTCTTCAAACACATCATCAGAATGGATGGTCCCCATCCAAACCGCAGGCCACTGATAACACTGCTGAGAGCACGTTCTGGGAGTTGAAAACATTTAGAGCCTTTTTAATTTTTAATATCTTTCAGCATCTAGTTTTGAATTATCTGTATATCTGTGCAACATTTTCATTGATGTAAATAATTATACATTAATATTTGGAATATTTATTTAGGAATATTAAGGTTTTTAAAGGGAAAAGTAGTTGTTATTCCTACCGGACACTTTGTACTCACAGATGGAGGGAAAAAATGTCCTTTCTCTTATAGACACAGCCAAATTGACACTCAAGTTCTCCACATTAAATGTGTTTTTGGTGAGCCACTTAATGTAGTAAGATATTCCAACATGTTTCACCACGTGCATTGCATGTAAAAAGAGAGAAATTATCTCACTTTGCCTTATTTTTAAGGATTCTCTGGAATGTTTCCTGTAGAAAGCCTTAGAAGGTTGACAAACACAATTCATCTTCACGTAGAATGAGTACAAAAGTGCACATTGTTCTAACTGCTAAGCATATGACTCTCACAGTGAAGGAGAAACACACACGTGTGTGTGTGTGTGTGTGTGTGTGTGTGTGTGTAATCATCTCCATCGCAGCATCGTTTTGCATAGAGAATGAGTCTTATTAACGGGAGCGCCTAATGCCATCCACATCAGCTTCTTGTTTCCTGTTTTAAGTCATGAACCAAATTCTCCATCAAGTCTGCAGCATGTTTTGCAAGCTGACATATAGTATTTCTAATGGTAATTTCTTTTGTAAGGCACATACATCAGCGGGGCTTTCTATTTGTTAAAAATCGCATTATGGCATGTGATTTTTCACTTCTTACTGTAACCCTTTGTTGAAATCTAAATATGGATTAATAGGGCCCTGGCTGGGTAGCTCAGTTGTTTAGTTCATCATCCCTATAGGCCACGGTTGCAGGTTCTTTCCCTGGTCAGGGCACATACAAGAATCAACCAATGAATGCATGAATAAGTGAAACAACAAACCCCTCTCTCTTTCTCCTTCCCACCCACCCTCCATCCCTCTCCTTTCCTCTCTCTCTAAAAATCAATTAATAAACTAATAAATATGGATTAATAAAAGTATATACTTTAACTTAGCATCTGATGTGTTAAAAAAGTCTTACCTTCTCCTGGAGTGTTATCATTTTCTCGTAATCTCATAACACTTTTCTAATTTGTGAATTTTCTGAAAATCATATTAACTGATTGATATAAATTCTACACCAATGGTCATTTTCATAGAAAAGTTAATAGTCTCCTATTTCTATCCACTTTCAGTCTCGTTCTGATGGTCATACTTCTATTTTATTCACAGTTCACTAATGTGAATTTCCCAGGAGAAACTTGCTAAAATCACCTCTATTACCATCTGTGGCTGTGGCTCAGAGCATTTCTTTGCATCTGTGTTTCCAAGGACTAAACACCTTTGCTTCCCATGAGGGCAGGTGCGGGGAAGGGAAGGAGAGCTGGGCCCATGTTGTAGTTGCTTGCTGGGGAGCATAGTCAGATCACCTACCATTATTCCCAAGTTTTTTCCCCTTTATTGCATCAAAGATATATGATTTTGGACATATTTGATATTCAGGCATATTTCAGCTCCAACTATCAATATTTACATTATAATTAAAAATCTAAGAGCTGAAACAACTGCTGGTACCGTACTGCAATTGTCTTCCAGAACAGGCTACCAGGATTCAGGGGGTCTTCCTAGAAGAACTGTGATTAGAATGAGGCCTCTTCATTCTCCCTTCACTGTAACATACTGTCTCTGTTTTCAAAAGAAGTTTTCTGTCTGTGGACACATTTTTAGTTAAACCCAAGACCTGGGAATGGGTTTCGTCACCTGCCTTTGCCAGCCCTTCTGAAACTGAGACTGAGTAAGGACAAGGCCTGAGCCCTGGAGGCCCTGAGGCCGCATGTGCTCAAGATATCAAAGAAAAGACAAATTTTTCACATAGTTAACAAAAATGCATTACTGAGTTGCCTTGAGAATATTACTTAATTACTTAATCTTAAGATGTGCATGGTGTATAGAATTTTTGTGTATACATTATTTTCACAGGAAATGCACTGAATCTGTTATTAACACATTTCATTCTCATTCATTCAGTTAAGAAGAAATAAACCCAAAACACACCTGTTAATACTCTCAGGTACCAACATCAGACTTGATTCATGCCAACAAAAGTGAGTGATTAAGGTCCATTTGAAGACGAGTTAAAGTTTGTAGAAATCTTTGTATCATAAATTTACTGCTCATTAGCATTTCGTGATTTCATACCTTATAATTCCCCTTTGGCAGTGAAAGAGACCTCTCTTCATATGTCCACTCACTTTTTATTCACTCAACATTTCCTGAGCATTTATTTTAAGCCAAATGCAACCTAAGAGCTGGAAATACAAAGATAAGCATAATTATACCTCCTGCCGGTCCTCATTACATTTAAGGGCTACTGGTGAAGGCGGGTGTTAAATGTCAGGCAGGTAAGTGTAGAACTCAACCTGTGGCAAGTGCGGAAGCCCAGGGAACCAACCTAGCGTGGGCAGCAGGGGGCACAAAGGACCAGGGCAGGGCAGGACAGCAGATGGCATTTGAGCAGCCTCCAAATAAATGAGGAGGCATTAGATAAGCAGAGGCTAGATAATGACTCTTAAGAGTAAATTCACTGGGGCTGGAGGGGCTCAGTTGGTTGGAGCAAAGTCCTGTGCACCGAAGAGTTGCTGGTTCTATTCCAGCTCAGGGCACATACCTGGGTTTCTGGTTCAATCCCTGGTCCAAGCAACTAATCTCTCTCTCTCTCTCTCTCTCTCTCTCTCTCTCTCTCTCTCTTTTTCTCTCTCTCTCTCTCTTCCTTGCTTTCCCTTTCTTCCTTCCTCCCTCTCTTCCTCTCGCTATCCTCCTCTGGTGAGGATAAAAAAAAAAAGAGTAGATTAGAAGATTTGGTACTTTCAGAGACCTGGAAGAAAACAATGGAAAATGGGATTTTTATAAGTATTGGTTTGAACCATCTTTCTGTAATATGTTTTATTACAGAATTACTCATCATTGTATAGACAATGTGTTGAATTTCAAAGAGTTCAGGTTTCCTCAAAGTTATCAAAAACTAAGGTGAGCATTTACCTAATTGGCCCCAGTGTGACAGTCCTAGTATATGCCTTCCCCCAGCTTAGTTAACAATCCTGACCTTTTTACTTTCAAACGTGCTCGACTTTGGATGATAAATGTTATGTCACAACCTTCTAGATATTGTTTTGGATAATTTCTTGCTATAGAGCCATAAACTACCACATAACCAACCAACCAGCATCTTTACTTCTTCCCGCCCTTGCTTCATTGGCTCATTCCTTTTCAAAGTACAGCCATTATGTACAGCGTGTCCGTGCTCTCGAGCAGGGCCAGGAGCTGGCTCAGCACATGGGGAACAGGACGACCTGGGGGATTCCAGGGAGCTTGCACAGCTTTACTGTGTGCACTGGTCAGGGGCAAACGCTGGTTGTAGAAGTACATTGGGGACCAGTGTCCTTTTCTTGGGGTCCAAACATAAGAAGACAGTCCCTTCTGGATTCTTCATGCCTAAAGCCCCAAGACCCACCTTGGCCAGGCATGACCCCCTTTGGGGAGTAGAGAATCCTCAATCTTCAGTAGGTGGAGGGAAAATGCCGGAAACAGCTTCTTGTAGAGTGTGGACCATTTCCTCTTGATGGAGACTACTTTTTTTCTAGGTTGCAACCAACTTCAGGGGGTTGATACAGTGTCACACAAGCAGACGGAGGCTCCAGGTCCAGGGTCTGCCGTGTGCCTGGCTGAGTGGACGGAGACTGTGCTCTGATGGGACCACGGTCACCACTGTGACCACGCTGATGGGGGAGTAGACACAGTGCCAGGCGCTCCCTCAGGCAACAGACCAGGAAGGGCACATGAATTTCCTCCCCTGCTTCCCACGCTGACATGTCCCACCTCAGGGCAGGCACAAGAGAGGGCAGGGCACAGGAGGGGGTGGACACAGGAGAGGGAGGACACAGGAGAGGGTGGGCACAGAAGAGGGCAGGAGAGGGCGGGCACAGGAGGGGGCGGACACAGGAGAGGGAGGGCACAGGAGAGGGCGGGCACAGGAGGGGGCGGACACAGGAGAGGGAGGGCACAGGAGAGGGCGGGCACAGGAGGGGGCGGACACAGGAGAGGGAGGGCACAGGAGAGGGCGGGCACAGGAGGGGGCGGACACAGGAGAGGGAGGACACAGGAGAGGGAGGGCACAGGAGAGGGCGGGCACAGGAGGGGGCGGACACAGGAGAGGGAGGACACAGGAGAGGGAGGGCACAGGAGAGGGCGGGAACAGGAGGGGGCGGACACAGGAGAGGGAGGGCACAGGAGAGGGCGGGCACAGGAGGGGGCGGACACAGGAGAGGGAGGACACAGGAGAGGGCGGGCACAGGAGAGGGCAGGGCCTGGCCCATCTTGGATGGGGGCACACTTCACATGCGTCTGCATCGGTCTCCTCTCCAGGCCTCTCCTCTCCCCTCCAGGCCTCTCCTCTCCCCTATTCTGAGAAGCCAGGGGACTTCTCACCTGGGAACATATTAAAATTCTAGCAAGTTGTGTGTTTTTTTCAAATTCTGTTGCTTATCTCAGAACCTCAGCACTTTGGAAACCAAAAGCCAAGAATTTTGCTTTACTATTCTCTCTCTCTCTCTGTAAAAGACGTTTCTTAAAGACCGAGGGCTCTCTTTCTTCCTGCTAAGAAGCTGCGCAGGGGAGGACTGAGGGGCTCAGAGGAAACACGTCATATTCCGATAAAGGCCCAGGTCCTCCTGTGGATGAGACCGGAGGTGTCTGTATAGGCACTGGCCACTCGAACCTGGATGCGAGTCAGGTCTGTCACTTACCGATTCTGGACTCTGAGCGCATGGTTTTACTCGCTGTACATCTGTCTGGGCTTCTGTAAGTCAGAGGGAACAAGCAAGCCTCTCTCTTAGACTTCTGATGGGCACAGGGACGCCAGTCATATGACACACAGCGCGGCCCGTGGCACAGAGCCGGCCCATACATGTCCGCTGGTGGTACAAGTTCTGACAGCAGCATCTGCGCTGTCCAGAGCTGCTCCGGTCTGAGTAGAGTAAGTTTAGCAGAAGGAGGAACATTCTCAAACCTCCCTCCCCGATAGAAAGGCTCATTCTGTTGCTAAAATGCAGTTGAAACTACAAACTCAACTTCAGTGCTTACCTAAAACTGACATTCGCGGGAATATGTGGGATTCCAACTGCAGCCTCGTTTTAACCCAATTCCATGGAGGCCTGAATCCCATTGGAGCAGGTCTGTCTCCCCCGAGACCCCACCTCTCAGTCCGTTTCTGGTCCCCACGCCTCGCCTGGTGCTGGCAGCTGTGGGCGTCTTCCATTTTGTCCACTGACCCTCCTTTTGTCATCAATGGGCCTCCCTTGTGCTGCCTTCAAGGCTTCTTGACAATCCCCAGCGCGCTCTCCTGTGCAAGTGGAACCAGGTTCCTCGCTCAGTATGACGCAGTCCTCTTGGGCGTCTGTGCTTCCTCCAGCTCCATGGAAGGGATGTTGGGGCCCAGAAGGTATTGTAGCCCTGCCTCCCCTCTGCTCCCTCTCAGCTGCTGTGTCCAGCCCCATGGCCTGGCTGATGCTCTCCAGCCCCACTGTGTTTATTTCCTCGATGTCCCTCTAGTGCAGTGGTTCTCAACCTTCCTAATGCCGCGACCCTTTAATACAGTTCCTCATGTTGTGACCCAACTATAAAATTAT
>NW_005355391.1:265079-266464 GCF_000412655.1 Myotis brandtii | reverse complement strand
TGATATGCAGGATATATTTTCATTGTTACAAATTGAACATAATTAAAGCATAGTGATTAATCACAAAAACAATATGTAATTATATATGTTTTCCGATGGTCTTAGGCGACCCCTATTGAGAACCGCTGCTCTGGTAGATTCAGTGAGTTCAGCACCATACGGGTGCCATCCCCAGGGCACCTGGAACTTCCTGGACCCCGTGGTGTCCATGTCCATTAAGTCCATTCTGCTCGAGGAGACTCGGCTTTGCTTCCTCTGTCCTGCCTGGAATTCAGACTCTGAGCATCTGTTTCCGCTCCTCGCCCTGTTCTGCACCTGCACCATCATCCTTCAGACCTGCCTCCTCCCTGCTTCCTCTTCTCGGCCTGCGGGGAGAGGCCTCTGAGAACTGCTCATACTAATGTGTGATCCTAACTTTCACAGGCTCCCCAACACCGTCCTGTCCAGCTGTGAAAAACAGCGATTCCAAAACTCTCTCCAGGGGATATCACACTGAAGTTCTGTCTGGCTCCACAGGAAGGTTGTCAGCCTTGGAATCCTCGGTAGCATCAGCTGCTAGGAACAAGGAGTGTGTGTGTGTGTGTGTGTGTGTGTGTGTGTCTATGTGTGTGTGTGTGAGTGTGCAAGTGACAGACCTCGGGGTGACAGGCAGATCTGGGCTGGTTGCTACTACCGCTCCATCTGTGCAGCCTCACATGGGCATTGACACTGAGAATTAGACTAAGGACACGTATGCTCTTCAAAGTATAAAGAAATCCATGTAGCAATGTGTCCTTTCACTTCATCCTCGGCTGAAATCCTCTCCAAATATTTTCCAGAACTGAGATCCAAGGGCATCTTACCAACTTTAAAGGCCTGTTTGCTAAGAGAAAAACCTAGAGGGATTTCCCCTGAGACGTTCGGAAAGGAAAACAGTGGATGGCATAGGAGTGAAGACCAGGTGTAACCTCTCCACACAATGGGGCATCTCTCCATTGTCTCGGAGTAGGATGGCCTCTCTACCAGATGCTGGCCTTCACTGCAGCCCCTCACTGACTCTAGAACCTTCTTTGTAAAAAGAAAACTGATGACACTGGACCTAGGAGTGGCTCTCACATTCAAACCTCCCTGGAAGCACCTGAGAACTTGCAAATGATGATGTCCCACCACATCTTGCAGAGGTAGACTCTAGCCGGCCCTGGTGGTCCACGTCATTAGTCATTCTTTGTTTCTCTGTTGCCACAGCGGCCAGAATCACAGTTTGCAAAACATTGACCACCAGAATGAACATCTACACTAATAAATGAGAAACATGGTAATTAGCATACGACCGCTACCCTTCCCATTGGCTAATCAGCATATCCTTATGCAAATTAACTGTCAGCCAAGATGGCGGCCAGCAGCCA
>NW_005355391.1:239879-263934 GCF_000412655.1 Myotis brandtii | reverse complement strand
CCCCAACTCCCCAATCAGCCCTGCTCTGAGCCCGACCAGGGGCTGCACCTAGGGATTGGGCCTACCCTCTGCCACCCAGGAGCAGGCCTAAGCCAGTAGGTCGTTATCTCCTGAGGGGTCCCAGACTGCAAGAGGGCACAGGCCGGGCTGAGGGACCCTCCTCCCCCCCCCGAGTGCACTGGGCCTCTAGTCTATTATATAAAAGCCTAAGCAACCAAATGACTGAATGACCGTTTGACCAGTCACTATGATGCACACTGACCACCAGGGGGCAGACGCTCAATGCAGGAGCTGCCCCCTGGCTGTCAGTGAGCCCCCACAGCAGGAGAGCTGCTCAGCTGATGGGCTGAAACTGGCAGTCCTACATCCGCCAAGGGGTAAGGATTGCGAGAGGGTGCAGGCCAGGCTGAGGGACCTCGTGCACTGGGCCTCTAGTGTTCACATAAAAGGAGACCTTCCAGAGTTCATACCCTTATCGTTCACTGCTGTCTGGCCTTTCACATCCTGGCCTCACGCATGACTTGTCTTTTCATGTCCTCCCTCCACTCTGCATGGATCTCTACATATATGTATATACTTACATAGACACACATACACATATTGTTTTCATATATTTTGTTTATATTGAAATAGACATTTCTGTAGAACATGTAAACTTTTCCTTTAATAGTAATAGTTTTCTATTGAAATGGAGATTTCTATAGAACATGTAAACTTTTCCTTTAATAGTAATAGTTTTCTTTTGTTTTGTTTTCTATATATATATATATACTAGAGGACCAGTGCACAAAATTCGTGAATGGGTAGGGTCCTAGGCCTGGCCGGTGATCAGGGCTGATCAGGGCCTTCCAGCTGCTGGCCACCATCTCCCTTCCTTGGCTGCTGGCTGCAGGCTGTCAGCCGGGGCCTTCCTTCATTCCATGCCGCCCCTTGGTGGTCAATGCACATCGTAGCAAGCGATTGAACTCACAGTCAAACTCCCAAGGGGACACTTTGCATATTAGCCTTTTATATATATAGATTTTTTAATTGATTTTAGAGAGAAAGTAAGGAAGACAGAGATAAAAACATTGATGAGAGAGAAACATCTATTGGCTGCCTCCTGCAGACCACCTACTTAGGGATCGAGCCCACAACCTGGGCATGTGGCTGAAGAATCAAACCATGACCTCCTGGCTCATAGGTCAATACTGAACCACTGAACAACACTGGCCAGGCTTTCTTTTGTTTTATTTCTATTGTTGTTAATATTACAGATGTCTCCCATTTTTTCCCTTTACCCCTCTCCTCCCAGTTCCTACCCACCCACCCCCAGGTCTTCACTACCCTATTGCCAATGTCTATGGGCAATGCATAAAAGTATATAAGTTCTTTAACATCTTTTGTCTTTCCCAAAGCTCATGTCAGACTAACAAGACATCCAGGTAGCCAGATGGTCATGGGTCACAAGGGCTTTTGATTCTGCATTCCTAAAATTCCTATCATTTCTAAGGACTCTGTACCTTGGCTTCACCCTAACATGGCTATGAGTAATTGGTTTTAATTCAGATTTAGGGTTTACATGAATTACATTATTTTGTCATTTTTAGAGTACAACTGGTTAGAAATGGCTTCTGATTAAAGAAAACCTTAAAGGCAGAGTTCTTGTTCTAAATGGATTTAGTCAGACTTAATCCAATTAAAGATTCTTTCCTTGACCCTACATCAGTGTCTCTGCCTATTGCTTCAAAAATTAAATTTTATGTTTTGTTCTAATATTTCTATCAGTTCCTATCCTTTGTTTTATTTGCTCACACCTTAAGGGTGGGGCAAAAGTAGATGTACTGTAGTGAGTACATGAAACACAAAAGTTTATTCTTCCATTATTATCTATTAACTAGAGGCCTGGTGCACGAAATTTGTGCAATGGGGAGGGATAGTTCCTCCACCCAGTCTGTGCCCTCTCGCAGTCCTGGACCCTTCGGGGGATGTCCGGGAGCCCTCGGGGGATGTCCAGGACCCCTCGCTCCTTACCACCCACCTGTGAATCTGGCTTCTGGCTGAGCGGCGCTCTCCCTCTGCAAGGGCACTGACCACCAGGGGGCAGATGCTCAATGTAGGAGCTGCCCCCTGGTGGTCAGTATGCATTATAGCGACTGGTTGTTCTGGTCATTCTACCATAATGGTCGCTTAGGCTTTTATTATATAGATTATTGTATTATTATCCATATAAACACCTGGAAACCTACTTTTGCCCTGCCCTGTACATTCCCACATGTACACAGATGAAATAAAGGCACACATATATAATAAGTTCATGAGATGAAGGAACTCAGAAAAAAAGACATATACCAGTGGGAAGTTACCTTTTTATGACAAAATTACCATGGGACCCTCTTTTTAAATCTGTTAATTTATCTGACACACTAGAAATTAAGTGTGAAGGAAATTAAGTGATGGTTATGCTTGGTAAAACATTATGATTCATAATCCCCAAACCACCTTAAAGTAGGTTACACAAACACTATTTTAAGTGAGAAATTGCCTAATGTCAATTTTTCATCTTTTCTCTTGGACTCATTTTCACATGAAACATTTATAACGGGCTTTTTTCACATTTGTTTTAAGGTAATTTATGGCCACTTTTCTTTATCCAAGGAGAGCTAAGCAAAGCATAACAAAGCCAAAACCCTTTTTGACAGAAAAACGCAGAGCGCCTGAGTGAGAGGCAAGGAGGGGCACGAAGAAGCACAGTCTCAGGTTTAATGCTCCGGCTTACAAAAGCAAGGTGTTGGCATGGTAATTGGATTTCTGAGCGTAGCTTCGGAGAACAGACTGCTTAAATCATTGAAAAGGAAATCATCGCCGCAAAGAAGCAGTGAAGAATCACACGGGCTGGCCGAGTACTTACAGAATAAGAATAACACCGGGAACAATGGAGACCTGCTTTAGTGCTGTTGAGATTTGACATCTTTACAAACTTGATATTGTAGCTGTAGTTTTGATCTTTATTCCTTTGTTGAATAAAGTCCCAGTGCATTTTGGACCCATACCTTCAAAGAGACCTGAAATAAATGAGACCTGCTAAATGCTTTCAGAGCGAAACACACAGCATTTCCCCCAAAGGCTACATTATACTCTGTATGAAAAATAGATGTGGACAGGTGTGCGTCTCTATTTTTAGTTTCTTTCGCAGGTTTCTGCTGAGGCAGTGAAGGTCCCTGCGTCCCCCGGCCTTCATGCAGGTAGAGGGGCCGGACAGACAGGCAGCATTTAAAATTACTGAGAGGCGCCAGGGGAGCCAAGCCCTTGGAGGTGGGGAAAGGATGAATATGGCCCCCGAAAACCTCTAATTACATTTCCCGTCAGCAGTTGGAAGGAAAGCACCCCCTTTAGTGGGCAAATGGAGTTTAAGACCCTCCCCAGCCCTCTTTTTAACAACACTACCTTCATGTGTGAGCTTCACTTATCCTTTCCTTATTGTCTCACATATACATGCTCACATGCAGACCGATGCATACAAACACAAACACACACTCCATACATCCCATGAAGGAACTCAGAACAGAACGTATGTGAACGGGAAGTTCCCTGTAATGACAGGAGGACCATGGCACCTCTACTTGGAGTCTCCTAACTTATCCGACACACAGAAGCTGAATGTGAAGAAATGAGTGTGGATTGTGCCTGGTAAGGCGTGCCTTAGCCCTGGCCAGTGCTCATTGTGCCGGCCCTCGCACCGCACTGCAGGGTCATGGGTTCAATTCCCAGTCAAGGGCAGCGCCTGGGTTGCAGGTTTGATCCCTGGCCCAGGTCGGGCACATGTGGGAGGCATCCAATTGATCTCTCTCTCTCTCTCTCTCTCTCTCTCTCTCTCTCTCTCTCCTACCTCCTCCCTCCTCTCCCCCCTCACACTTTCTCTAAAAATCAATGGGAAAATGTAAAATATACTCGGGTGAGGATTAACAACAAAAAAACCTTTATGATTCATAATCCATAGACCTCCTTAAGGGAAACTAAACACTATTTTAAGGGGAAATTTCCTGTTTCCTTTTTATCCATCTTCCTAGACTCGTGTGGAGTGCATGTATGCCATGAACATGGGCAACATCTTGTTCCAGTAACTGAATTGTGTTGCTCTCGCCCCAGATTTTAGCATTTGCTCTAACAGAAGCAGGAGGAAACAACAGAACACAGAATGTAGAAGGAGGTTTCTCAGAGAGCTGGCTAAACAAGTCTCGTTATTCTCTTGGAGACACTTGACCGGATTTGACTTTTCCTTGTGAAATTGGCCCCAGAAGGCACATTGCTGAGCCTACGCCCTGTGCTGGACCATTCCTGAGACACCTTATCCTGTACTGAACGCTTTCCACGAGGACCTTGTCTTATCCTCAGTGAGGGAACGAACAGGAAACCCCAGATGGTGATGGAATCTTGCAGGGACAGGGTGCCAGGGCCCACCCAGTCCTTCCCACTCCAGGCATGTCTCCCGCTAAGGCAGTCAGTCATCTGCTTGAAGCAGGAGTTCTATTTTGAGGTGATCTTGTCTTTGCGAATATTCATGGCTTTCTGGATGTTTTACTTCTGTGCTTTGCCCTGACATTGAAATGCAAATGCCCTCCTTTTGTTCAAAGAGGAAAGCAAGTCTCCCCTGGAGATGTGGGGGGGGGATAGGCACTCTCAGGGGCACACAGGGAGAAGCCTGGGGCACCCACGGGCGACCTGGTGTCTTCCAGCAAAACTCCAAACTGTTGTGTGACGGGTTCTCTGGGAGGAAACTGCAGGACTTAGACCCCCATGTTCTGTCTCTGAATTGCCCCCCAGGCCCGGGTTAGGAGCATTGGGAACCAGCCATACTCACCCATTTAAAGCGAACATCAAACACAATGATCTCTTTCTCAAATAATATGTTTGTGCTTACCTACGTATCAAAAAAATGCTCAGGGGTATAAAATCAAAGTCATTCGGCTATGGAAGAAGCCATGTTACTTATTATACAGCACAGGATATAGATTTGCTTTTTAAAATAAAATGATAATAATAGTTTTACTTTTTTAAATAATGGAGCAATGTATATTTGAAAATCTCCTCACTAGGTAGGTTGAGAATATATGAGTAAAATATGTCAGTTCTGCCCAGGGGTGTGGCTCAGTGGTTGAGCATCTACCCAGGAACCAAGAGGTTCAATTCCAGATCAGGGTACAAGCCCAGGTTGTGGGCTTGATCCCCAGTGGGGAGCGTGCAGGAGGCACCGATCAATGATTTCCTCTCATCATTGATGTTTCTATCTCTCTCACCCTTTAAAATCAATAAAAAATATATATATTTAAAAAATGGCAGCTACTAACTTTCAAAGCAGATTCTGGTGATGAGGAACATGTGTAACCTATTACAACTGGAGTTAATTCCACTCACTGCTCACTGTCCCCCAAGCTGAGACAGCGCCTGCCCCCCTCCAGGCAGTGGCCAGAGCAGACACCGCGTGAACCCCAGGGCCACCCCTTCCTTCCTGTGTGCCTGTAGGCTCTTTTCTGTGAGGGAGGATGTCAATGCTCAGCTCATAAGAATGGGCGGGGGGGGGTGACTGATGTATGGCTGGTGCACTGCGTGCTGAGGCATATGCCCACCATCCTCTCACCTTCATGCATTAGCACAGCTAGCCCTCACTTATCAGGCATGTCTGTGCTGCCCCCCCCCCCACAACTACAGGCAGAGGGGGAAGTCACACCGCACAGAAGTGTCAGGACCAGCACTGGACGCCAGACTTGTGACTCCAAAACCAAAGTACCGATTCAGGCTGCTGACTCCCACCACCTGGGACACACTCACCTATTTTAAAAACAGCTCTCTCTAGGTATTTATGTAGCTATATAGCAGTACATGTGGAAGTATTTCTCCCAAAACAGGTTGAAACCCCAACCCCAGGACCTCAGCATAGGGCCGTACTGGAACCACGGTCATTGCAGATGTGAGGTTAAGGTGCGGTCACACCGGAGCAGGCTGGGCCCTCGCCCGGTGACTGGTGTCCTGGTAGGAAGACCAGGCGAGCACAGAGGACACACCACGTGCGGGTGGAGCGCAGGCATTTCTGCAGCCGCAGGCAAAGCAGCAGCCAGAAGCTGAAAAGATAGAGGAAGGACCAGGCTCAGGGACAAAGGCCCCCACAGAGTCATCTCAAATATCTGAGACCCAGAACTTCCAGGCCACCAGTTCTTGTGGTTTTAAGGCACCTCGGCTGTCATTAGCTTGGGGCCTTTTTTCATGGCAGCTCTGGGGAACTAATATATACTATTCACTTAATATTTACATCCCATTATATATAGTGATGAGCAGAGCGTCAGACATAATAATCACTCAGTAAATGTGTGTTCCTACCTTTTTGTAAGTCAGTAGTATCGGAATCTGTGCTATGGAAATCTTTAAAAATACTCTTCCTACATGTCATTTCTAAAGTTAAAAATCTGTACACCTTGGGATTCCTGTCTACTGCACCAGGAGACAGACAACATACCTCACTAGACACCAGGGTTTCTTCTCTCTTCAGCCAAGTAGCAGATGCGCCTAGGCGCGCCGTTGGTCATTCCTACAGCTCCTGTAGTTTATGGCCCGGGCGGGGCAGGGGGGGGGCACGCATCATCTCTCCCATCCTATAGTGCTTCTTTTGTCGCATTATGTCTTTTTCTCTCTGTATTTACATTGCAGATTCTTAAAGGACAAGGGGTTATACTTTATGTTTAGAAAATACGTAACAGCTGAAACAGGGAGATGTTTATACAAGGTGTAAAATAGATTTTTTTCAACTGTTACACCATCACAAGAACTATTATTTCAACCCGCGGTATCGAACAGCCCAGCTCTGTGTGGGGAACCCCTTGTTCGGTTTAATGGCATCTTCCACCCTCAGGGAGGGCCTGGCAGGACAGTGTCTGAGTCTGCTCCTGTCCCAGCAAAGCCCCGCTGGGGGCTGACACAGCAGAGGTTTATGGCTTCATGTTCTGGAGGCCGGAAGCCAGAGGCCGGCGTGCAAGGGTTGGGGGTGGAGAGGCCTCTCTCCTTGGCCTCTGGAGCGGCCTCCTTGCTATTCCCATGGACGTGCTTCTGTGCTCAGCTGGGTCCTGCCTCCTCCCCTTATGAGGACAGTGACCAAACTAGATCAGGACCCACTCAAATGACCTCAATTTACCTTCACTGCCTCCTAAAGGTCCTGTCTCCAAAGGCAGCCACATGCTGATGTCCTGGGTAGGGACCTCAATGTATGGATTTAGGGGACACGATTCAGCCCCAAGCAGCAGGCATGGAAGAGCCCCTGTCCGGGCAGATTCTCAGCAAGGACCTGTTAACCAGAAACCCTGTGAGACAGTCAAATGTAGGATCCTATGGGCAGCTGACACTTTTCTTTAAAAGCAAATGCAGTATCATGTCCACGTGGTAACTTTTTGAGGCAAGAAAGGAATGTGATTACCTTCTTGGAGAGATTTGGGGTTTTGTGTTTCTTGGCTTTATTTTGGTGAAATACCTGGCCAAACAGGCCATGCGCATTTGATCTCACTGTAGTAATCTCTGTTGTTCCACATGATAGTATCTACAAGGAACGAAGGAGAAGGAGATGCTCTGAAGGCTCTAACACAACTCTTCCAAGAAAATGATGCGAGGTCTTCAGTGGGGCTTCAGGTGGAATCAGATGCATTCGTCCCTTAAAGATGCTCTCCCTCTGCTTGAGGAGCGTTCGTGTGGAGAAAAGCAGCCCCAGGGACAGGAAAGTGCTTGGGTCCTCTGAGCGGCAGGCAGATCTGTGATCCCAAGAGCCTGGATCTGCCACTGCCCCAGGGCCTTAGCCCAACAGATACTAGAACCCAAGTTTATTTCTGCATGTGAGAGGGAACAGCATTCTCACTTCTAAAAAACATCTAGTGTGAACATAGCATTATCACCTTTTTATTGGTTGAGATGTTACAAACCTTGGGTGAAAATTTTGTTCTCAAAGTGCAAATTTATGGTGCTGAGTGTATCAGCTCCTATGAGACATGATCTGAAAGAAGACGGTTAAATAAACATTTATAGTTCACAGAATTTTCAAAGGAAGTATCTTATTCAGAAGGGATTTTTTAATGGGCTCCAGATACACCAATTAATACGCCAAAATTAGTCACGTGCCTCAATGACTTGATAATAGCCACAGTATCACAAGATGACATCACGGGAGGAGCTCAGGTTAGATATCGTCGTTTTTATCTCAGTGTGTTACAGGCCCACATTTGCCCTGTTCCCAGGAGTGGGATACACGGGGCAGCCGCTTCCATACTCGCCAGGGAGGCCCATGAGCTTAGCTGTGGAGCGGCTTTCCTGTCACTCCCGAAGACAGGCCCTGGCTGGGTTTAAGTCTAGGTCCCCTTTGTTGTCCCTGTCCCCCAGGCACTTTCCCCCCTCCCCCACACACACACCCTGAGAGCAGTTCTCGGTTCTCCGATGGAAAGCAGAGTGTGAGGGATAGGACAACAGGATGCTTTCTTCTCTGAAGCCGCTTTGTGGGCAGCATGTCCTCCCCGCAGGCGCAGGCGGGAGCTGCTCGCACTCCAGCTCCTCCCTCTGCTCTGGCGCCCCTGCTGTCCTGGCAGGGATGGCCCTGTTTTGCATGAGCCCAGAGGAGTGTCTAGAGGTGGCCAACCCCATTAAAGGGTCCCTTCAAGCCTCGGGGGCTCCCCACCGGGTAGCCGTGCCGCAGGCGCTTTCTCAATGTTTGCTCTGAGGATGCTTTGCTATAGTTTGCATTTTTGTTTGTTTTTTCTCTACTTGCTTTTGTTCATTTTTACTTCTTATGCTTAATTTTTCTTTATTTTTTCTTATTTTTCAATTACAGTTAGTATTTAATATTATATTAGTTTCAGGTGCATGTGTAGTGGTTAGACATTTATGAAGTAATAGTTTTTTTTAATTCTTTTATATTGATTAGAGAGAGAGAAGGAGAAGGAAACATAGACTTGCTGCCCACTATGTATGCATTCAGTGGCTCACTCTTGTATGTGCCCTGATGCGGGAGGGAACCCCAACCTTGGCGTATGGGGAGACACTCCGACCAACTGAGCTACCAGCCGGGCGAAAGCTTGTTTTCACACCATCCTCTCAGGGCCGTGTTCCTAAGCTGCCTGTACGTCTGTCTTTTGTATTTTTTCTGCTTCATGGAGGCTAGACTGACTGGGATTGATATGTTGTTGTTTTTCATATATTGTCATTTTATTTTGATAATATTTTCCATTTGATTTCTCTTCCTGATTTTAATCATTGAAACACAGATGACTATACAAGCATTTTTTTTCAACCAAATTTAGTAACTTGTCAGATTCTTATGGTCACACTTAAGATAAATATGTTTGAAAATGTGTTAATATTTGGATTTCTTTGCAATTAAAAAGTCATTTGCTTGGCTGTGCTGGATTTATGCTTGATAACCCTTTAATCATGCATACCAATAGCCTTCACTGTTTAGCCTAAATTTCAAACATTTTAAACTAATGTGATGCATAATGTTACGTGCAGTCAGAAGTATTTTCAGAAACAAATTTTAAATCAGTAAAGGAATATAATAGAATTGCTGGTAACTTATAATATCTCTAAGCTATGTTTTTTTACATTTGTAAATCATTATAATTAAGTCAGAATATAGGAACTCACTATGAAATTTTATGAGAGAGAAAATTCTTACAACATTTTATATATAAGCGACTAGAGTTTTCTGTAGGTAACAAACAATTTGTAGTATTCATTGGCCAATACTACTGATGCTTATCTTCATAACCTTGCATGCATGCTTTCTTCAAGGACTGAGAAAAAAGATGTATTTGTTAACAGCCACATTGACATCTGAAATGTTGATGTGTCACAAACTCTGATAGCCAGACAATAGTGAATTGATTAACAGGAGCCTGAATTCAAATTCTGGCTTTTTAAAAAAACACCAGTGTCTTCTGAGGAAAGGAGAGGGTGTTGGGGTTGAATAAGGCAGTGGAAGCTGGCCAGTGCTCTTGGACTCCGCCCTGTAGTTTTCCTTTTGGGGGAATCTGCATAAACGTGATGTACTGCTTGTCGTCTTTTTAAAGTCCTGCTTCTTCCACTTGACAGTGGACTCGCCCATTGCTTTCTTTGCGTCAGTAACACTGTAGTATTCCTGTGCATGGGCATGCCCAATGTGTCTATCAGCTCCCAATGGAGGGAAATTTGACTTGTTTCCAGTTTGGGGTGATTCTGAAGAAAGCCACTATAAATATCTTTGGAAAGGTTTCACAGAACATTGTTTCCCATTTATTTTGGTTAAATCTCTGGGAGTGGGAATGCTGGGTGGTGTGGTAAGTGTTTAAGAGTCTAAGAAAAATATTTTGTGAAGTAGTTACACAATTTTGTGTTTTGCAATCCCAATATTTGTGCAGTATATATATATTTCTGGTACAGTATAATGTTCCTTCAAGTATATCATAGTATAAGACAGACTTCAAACGGACAGGGAATTACAAATGTGCACATTTCCTTATAAAGAGCATTCACATTTATGCTTTATTTCACGCATTCAGGGGAAAGAACTTGGGCCAGTTTCATTTTCCAGGCATTTTACAAGGTGCTGTGTGATACTGAAGATTCAACATTTCATAAGAAACGGCCCTGCTTCAAGTTGCTCACAATGTACTAGGGTTTCTGCGGGGGGCACCCCAGCACAGGCCGAAGCTATGTCAGAGCGGCCACGGCCCCGTCCAGCAGCAGGAGGGCAGTGTAGCTTATGGGTCAGCACCGATGAGAGCACAGCCGGTGCCATGACGATAGGGCTGAGGAGAGCTTTGAGAGATCAGGCTGGAGGCTCCCAGTGTTGAGCTGCGGTAACATTTCTTCTTTTTCGGTTTGAGCTCTTCCTTAAGCACCGGCCGGAATGGACCCGCTCTGGGGCAGTGGAAGCTGAGCTGCGGGGTAGAGAACTGAGAAGAGAGAACAACAGACCTTAGCTCGTGCCATCTTACCTTGGCAAGTTCTTTATTCAACTACAAAAATTAATAAAAAGACAGAGTTCAGAAAAGAAGGGTTTTCTGCTGCTTCCTCGTCTTGTGCTGGAGCCCAGCTCCCTGCCCAGTGCGCGCGGATCTCCCACCAGTGCCCGGCCTGTCGGGACCAGCACTGGCACTGTGCCCTGGGCCCACGCGGGGCCTTGTCCTTCGACCTCCGCAGCCATTCCTTGCTGTCTTGAGACCTAAGGCACGATCCGCACTTCCAATGGGCTCTGAAAATGCGCCGCTGGGCCACACTGTCCTGGGAGCCAGATGCACGTGCTCCTCTGGCCACCATTTAAAAACAAGCTGACGGTCAGAACTTGGAGTGAAAATGCGGGGAAAGCGGGATGCTTTGTCAACACGCACCGTTTTAATCAGATGGGAACACCCCTGAACACTTGGGTATAAGGCAGCAGCAGGAAAAGGGGAGAAGAAAGGAAATCAGGGAAAGCTATGGAAATGCGTGTATGTTCCTGACTCTCTTATGGGGCTTTACTTTTTAAACTCTCCTGGCGTGTGAATCGTCTGGCCATGCTGTCCGGGTGCAGGTAGAAAGCAGCCGGGAGCAGGCAGCGCTGTGATGCCCAGGCCACGCACGGGGTGAGGGACCTGAGTGGGGCTCTTCCTGAGCCAGGGCTGCTGTCCCAGCAGGCAGCGCCCAACCTGGGTCTGATGCGATGTTTCCATTTACATCTGCCTATAGAGCCTGTTTTCCTCAGCATCTCAGCCTGTGTCCGGCTTTCATTATCCCTCTCTTATTGCTCCGCAAGGACTATTTTCTCTGGCCTCGCCCCTGTGGAGTGCTGGGGACACTGAACTGAGGGAGAGATCGCCTTCCTCACCCAGGCGCCCAAGATGCAGGAGGTCCCAGGGGACCCAGGGGAGAGGGGAGGATGGCAGTGATGCCTGGGCTGTCTAGGGGGTGGCAGGCGCCTAGTACTGTGTGCTTTTGCCTCATCGCTGATGGCTGAGGACCTAATATTTTCATTTTCTCAGTTTTCTGACAGAAGCTAGAGGAGTGGAACTTATGTTTTATTTTACTTTTCCTTTTGCAGATAAGTAACTAAAATAGAAAACATAAAGCAGTGCTTGGGCCAGCACCATGGGAGCCAGCCGCAGGGACACATTGTCGGCTTCCCAGTCTGACCTCTGTCTAGGTAGGAGGAGAGCAGGAGGGTTTTCAGAAGGAAAGAGAAATGGTTAGATTCCCATGTTGGCTAGGCCCATAGTCTCCGCCTCAGCCAGAGGCCGCAGTGAAGCCAGGAAAGAAGATAAGACTTCCTGAGATATGGACACAGTGGAGCGAAGGGGCCCCCGGTGGAACCCTGGCCATAACCAGTCATTCTAGAAGAGACCATGGAAGACACAGGATTGATCAGACAGGCCAGACCAGTGCGAGGAGGAAACAGCATCAAAAACTTCAGAAAGGCCAGGAAGATACTGTAGAGGCTGAAAACGGCATTTGCTTTTGTCGCATGTCTGTATTGTGCAATGAATAGGTGGTGTTTGGTTGAGTGGAAGACTTGTAGTGGCCATAGACGCTCCTCCTGTACAAAGCTGGGCTACTCAGGAGAGGGGCAGTGTGGGAAGTCAGGGGTAGAAGAGAATTAGGCATCAGGAAAGGGTGTGCCTTTATGAACGAGACTTGGAAATATTTATTACTAAGGAAGTTTCTGTAATGTTTACTCAAAGGGCAGAGGGAAAATGCCTTTTATTAACAATTACCAAATGCCATTTCTAAGTGCCTTTATCTCACCAATTCTCCCGAAGGTAGCCGAACGCCCCCCTGTAATAGACGTGGGAAACCTTGCTTTTTCAGGAAGCTCCATGACTTTATAATCAGTATTTTCCGTGTGTTTTTATCCACCCAACAGCTGTTCCGACAGATTGAAGATAATTTAGAAGAATATTTAGTACATAATTATGAAGCAGAAGATGACTAGCCTCTGCTCTTTTCTGTGCAGCATGTTGGTAGGACAATATATTTGACTGTATTCTAATGCATGTGTGCTTGCTTCCTTCACATCACAGTTCTAGTTCTGTTTGGGAAATAAATCATTTGAAAAAGCTTTTTCCTCTTCTAGCCAGATAAACTGAAATAGAGGGAGGTGACTGCTGATATTTAATACTAACTAATATTTTCTTATCAGTGATGGATTACGCTATAAAATGCACAGCTTCATTCATAGTCAGAGTCAATTTTCCTTTATTTCATTTATTAAGAATGTGTTTGCATTAATTGGAAAACATGGGCTCCCTCTTGTGACAAAATCAATGATTTAAAAAAATTTTTGATGCCAAATAGAATCATCTATCTATGCTCCTTTAGTAGTTTTAAAATAATATTACATATAAAATTATCTAATCATTTAATGTTATTATTTTCTCTGATAATTAATTCTTCCATTTTTTTAAAAAAATACCAATATTTGATTTTAATTTGTGTTTAAAAATGTATATGATCTCACTTATATGTGGACTCTAATGAACAAAATAGATCCAGAGACATGGAAGCCTGGAACAGACTGACAGATCTCAGAGGTGATGGAGGGGGAGGGAGAGGTTACCCACCCAAAGAACTTCTCCCCATCAATGCATAACCCATGGACACAGAATAGGAGGTCAAGGCCAGGGGTGGGGAGAAGGGGGTGGAGGGGATCAGTAGGGGAAAAAGAGGGGGAAATCTGTAATACTTTCAACAATAAAGATCTATTTAAAAATAAATAAATAAATAGTAAGTCCGCACAGAGCAGGACTCTGCCTGTCCTAAGATGGACTCATCTGCTTTATGACTTGCTGTTCAGTTCAGGCCAGAGCGGGACGGCGGGATGCGCATCGTCTCCCAGGATGCTCTGCGGCACTGGGCACCCCTGAGCAGGGAGAAGGGGCGTCCGGTTCCTGGTGGATTCGGGAAAGGAAAGCACCTGACCCTTGAGCGCTGCCTGCGCAGCTCGCTGCACCACTTCGCCCTCTTCAGAGTCGTGTTCTGCGGTCCAGGGCGAATGCCCTCCACGCTCTTTGGCTGAAGCTGGGGCCCAGCAAGGGATTTGCTGCGTTAGGGGTTGTGTGCTTCGTGCTCGGGTCCCAACCTGGTCCCCAGGCCTCTCCACCTCGGGATTTCTCAGAGCATCAGCCTTTGCAGCTGCATTTACATAAAGTGGATGTTTAATAAACCCCGACTGAATTTAAAAGATGGGCTGAATTTCCTCCAGAATCTACTCTCTCCCCTAACTGATCAGCATTATTCGTATTCTTCTCCCATCTGATCCTTTGGCTCTGCTCATACAGGAGGAGGCCAGGGCAGTGATGTAGGGTGGGTGTACCATGCACTCCCTCCGACTGGCCTCATTCTTGCTTTTGCCACATTGGCAGTGCAAATATTCCAGTTCCTGCCGCCACCGCCGCCCCAGTCAGGAGACTCTGAGCCGAGACACGGGGACCAAGTCTTCTCATTCGGATGCCTCAGGACACAGCCTCCTGTCTGAGCTTGTACAAGGCGTTCAGTGGGGAAAAAAAAGGTGAAAGGATGAGTTCGCATTTCCGTGTAAAATACATATGACAAATGCTAGAAGTATTTTAATGTATACATATAAGTAAAACTTCAGGTATTACTCCAGAAAATGCATAATTTGGTTGAGGTGCAGTGTACATATTTACTAAGGAGTGACGACTAAGAAGTGATGGCTTCTCAAGGGCCTGGGGAACAGGGAAAGCTTGGCCAGGGGACGTCGGAGAACCCAGCTCCTGGGGGTGATGGGCTGGGCGGACGTGCCAGGCGGAGCAGGAGTGATGCCCTCTGAGAAGGGCAGGAGAGCTGCTGCCGGCTCCTGTGAGCTCAATGCGGACTGATGGGCACAGTAGCGGGGCTCGTCATGTCTGATTGCTAATTACCCCTCTGAATGATTTGCTTACACCGCGACTAGATAATTAGTTTAGTAATTTACGGCTCTAGCACAAACTAGTGTGTTAATTTCCGCAGCCCAATTTTCACAGTACTTACCATTCAGATAATATCTTTCTCCTTTCCTCAATTTTAAATTGCTTTTTCGAAGACTTATCAAAGAGCAAAAATCCTTGCTTTTTCCTCCCCCACATGTATTTCATGCAAAAGTTTGGCTCTTCCTGAAATTTTATGTAACTTTAAACTGCAGGAAAATCACATGGTAGTCCTGTTTCATTATGATTATTTTTTTTCTAATTTTTGTGGGCAAAAAGGGTTAAACTTTTAAAAAGAGTCTATCAAGTGACTCAGGTTAACAGCTGTGGAATTTCATGTTCCAGAGAGACACTGAGCGGCCGATCTTCCACCTTCCTGTCTGTCCACTCCTCCTCCAGCCGTGTTCTCTGTAGTCTGGCGGCTTTTCTCAACAGCCGGGGGGAGCCAGCTGGGTACACTGCCCGCCCCAGCCCGGCTGGCGTGGTGCAAGCAAGCGACGTGCTGGTGCTGTCAGACTAGAGGAAGGTTCTGTGTCATCTCCTATTTCTATCTGAGAAGATCTGGTTGATTCTGGTCTGAGAAAGTAGAGTTGCGTTGCTATGGGTACATTTTGTCCCTGGAACAGTCCTCTTGAATCCACTGAAGCCCCCCAGTGTCCCAGCTACCTTGCTGGGCTTGTCATGAGATAATGGCTATTGCCTTAACGTATTTGTCATTTTTCATAAACACTTATTTTTTAGTTTAAGATAGTGGTAAGAAAGTAAGTCAGGGAGAGGAAGTTGATATTATAATATGCTAAAAAAAAAATTGGGGTTAATTCTGTGGACAGATTTGCCAAAAGGTTGAGTGACATTATGAGTGAAGATTTGATTTAAAGATTTGGGATCATGGATTCTGAGCAGCCAATAGAAAAATGGTGGCATTGTGATGGATGCAAAGGAAACTGGGTGGTTTTCACAATGAGAGGGAGCAACAAAATGCTTAGGATAACAAATTGTAAAAGTCTCTTTAAGTATTTGGTTTCTCCTCCCTCCCACCCCCCCGCACCAATGTAAGAAAATGAGTGTTTATAATATTAGTGGCCATTACCAGACCCATTTGCCTACAGCTAAAAGATTTTAGCTAGCGTCTCAAAACAGAGAATATTTGGCATAACTTGTCACTCCCGGCTTTCTACCTGGTACTTTGTTGATTACTGCAATAGAGTTCCAGAGTGCCCTGGTGTGTTCTTGCTGTGCTGTCCTTTAGCCGGATTAATATTGCAAAGGGCATCCCCGACAGTGTTGCTTCAGCGAACGCCAGGCTGTGTTTATTACAGACGGAGTCTGTGCCCTTGTTCGTCAATAGTCACACCTGAAATATGTGTTCCCTGACCATTGAAGAAATGGTTCCCACGGACAGGGAGGTGCAAGTCTCCCTTTTCCTGCAGATGCTCTTTAAAAAGTGCCTTACCCATAAGGCATTCTGTCCAACTGTCAAAGCATCACAGTGATCTTTCCAACTTTGTTCTGGGTGACAGTGGCTGGTTGTTGACGCTGCTTTTTCCCAGTTGCTAACTAGAGCGCGGACAGAAGTTGTGCCGCCCCTCTGGGCCCCTGACTACAGGGTTATGGTTCATTCCTCACTACTCACTTCAATACTGATTGTCCCAGAGTAAACACATCCATGTTGAAATGAATAAATGCATCAGCAACAAGTCAGAGATAAAAGTCACATGTGGTTAGAGTTTGGCCAATATTATGAAGCCTGATATCTTTTTGTCTATATTATTAAATTATTTTGGTTCTCCTCTCACAGTAGAAAATAAAGAAAACATGTGTGATCAATCTAGACATGGTGTGCTGATAAGTGAATCAGCTGCTTATAGAACTTCTTAGAAGGTACTATAGACCTTGGATTTCCATTATAATCTTATTCAGCAGAAATTGTTTTCAAGAGTCGAAGGAATCTTGTCACAGCTCTAACAATTGCATTGTTTTCAGACATTATTGGATTGGGTGTTGAACTTTTTATATATTTTTCTCCACTTTATTTTGACCTTTATTTTTCTATATACAAAATTGTATAGATCATTGTATTAAAATACCTAAGAGAAAGAAAACATTTCTTCTTTGCATTTCTGTATGTGTATATGTCTGTCATTAAGATATAGATTATTGGACATTTTTCCATGGAGCACAATTTAGTCCATTTCCTGGTCTTATGCACTTGCTCTATGGGACCCCCTTATCTTGTTTGATGTGCTGCCTAAAACAGGTGCAGTGAGGGTCTCACACTGTCTACTCAGAGCTTTAGAAGAATGACTTAGACCATCATGGACTGTGATGCTCTGACTGCTAAGAATGCTACTCAGTTTTTTGAAGTGTGATATTATATTACATTACATGAGTAGGTATTGTTTTATACATACACTCATATAGATACACACATGTCAATGTGTTTGTGTTGTTTGTGTGTACAAACACATATACAATTGGAGTTCTTGGCTGTTTAAAAGTTCAACATCAAGAGATGCTTATGAACAGTTTCCTAAACCCGGACTGGCCATTGAGCCTCTGCTAACACGCTATGTGGGAAGTGCCGAGAGGGAGGGGGAGTGCGAGTGAGTGGTGAGGAAGCACCATCTTATCCTAGAATGTATGTATTATCCTGCTGTTTTTCAAGCTAGAGACCAAGTATGCACTTTAGGGGTGAGGAATCTAAAGGAGAGCGAGTCAGAGCTGTGCCCACAGAGATAGACTCTAATGAGAGTCAATGAACACATCTCATTACACTGTCCCAACAAGAGGCTGCGCCCTGGCCAGCAGCTCAGTTCCTTAAAGCGTCGTCCCCAGCCGCCAAGGTTGCAGATTCTATGCTGGGTCAGGGAGGACACATACAAGAATCAACCAAGGAATCAATCCACAGATGAGTGGAACAGCAAGTAGCTGTCTCTGTCTCTCTCCTCTTCTCTTCTCTTCTCTCTCACTTTCTTCTTTCTCTCTCTCACTTTCTCTCTCTCTCTCTCTCTCTCTCTCTCTCTCTCTAAAAATCAATTAAAACAAATTAAAAACAAACAACAAGAGGCAGAGGTGGGAGAAATGTCCTCCAAGTGCCCGGGCAGCTCTTCCTTAGCATCCAGTGCCAGGCACCTTTTCACCCCATACTCCCCTCCCCTAATGGAGTCACAGCTTCTTTGGAGAAAGGACTTACTCATTTCTGAATCCCTGTTCCCACACAGTGCCAGGCACCTGGGAGGTACTTGGGAAATCTGTATTTTTATGAATGAATCAAAGCCAGCTATTGTGTCCAACAGGGTTCACTCTGGGCTAGAAACTAGTCAATTCCACAGCTTCAGAAAGATGAAAGCAATACATAGGGATTCCTGTGACTGAAACAGCCTGTCTCCTAGAGATCGCACTGGGATGACCATAGGGAGTGCGGTACAAAAGGCCCCCCTGCAAAGGGAAACGAAGACAAGGCAGGCTGTGCAGAGTTTGGGAACACCCTCAAGTTGAGGTCTGTTCTGTGAGACAATCTCTGGCTGAGTTCATCAGTGAAATTGTGAGAACTGGCCGAGGTGCACCTGGAGTCTGGGGTAAGATAAGGCCTTCACTGTGGGATGTGAAACCAGAAGAATGAGTGTCCTAGCAGAGAAAACGTCTTCATCAGAGTAAGGACAAACAAGTCCAAATAGAATAAAAGTGTGATTTAGCCATCTTCTACAAGTACTGCTGGTGCTCACAGTAGTTCCCCAAGTTGCTCAGGTCTTGGTATTTGTGGCTAAACCCAGTGTTTTATAGGATTCTGAACCATTTTCCTCTATATAAAAAATAATTCCATTTAGGATTTAAATATAAAAGAAATAGATTTAACCTAAACCTGAAAGAAAATGAAATTGTTCGCAAAAAAACAACATGATAGTCAAATGTCAGAGGCTTCATTATATTTGCTTACTAGTATTTTCTTAAACTTTAATAAGTTGGTTCAGTTACTCACTCTCTTGCTTTTAAGAGCTATAAAGTTAAGTTTCCACATAAATCTCCACATCTGTTTTATTGTCATACTTGTGAGCACAGACATTTATTTGCCCCCCAAACAATTTATGTGACAGTTTACACACACTCGATTAACCTGATCTCATGGCTTAACACCTGTCGGCGGCATCTCAGGCCCAGCCAGCGTCCCTCTGTGCTACTTCTTGGTGCCCAAACCCCAGCCTCAACCCTCAACCTCGACTTTGATAACTATCCCCCCTTACTTATCCCTTCCAGCTCAGCTCAGTAGATCTTCTCTCCTCTCTCAGTCTAGGTTGGATGTCTCTGCTCTCTGTTCTTGAGCAAAATGTAGACAGCTCTAAATTACAGGTGTCTCTCTGACCATTTTTTCCCCATGAGACAGAGACTGCATGACGGCTTACTCCTTGTGTCTGGCTCAGAGGTTGGGCCATTGCAAATTCTCAGATGTTTTTCAGTACAAGTTCCAATCTAATGCCTGTTCTGAACCCTTTATGTTTATTGCCTCAGGTAAGACAGTATCCATTTGGCCTTCATGTAGGTTAGTGAGTTATGCTGCTTTCCTAAGCTCAGGCAGCTGCTCAGGGGCAGTCACAATGCTGACCCTGGGCATTTGCTATGTTCTATTCTGTGACCTGATTACAGCTTTGAAGGTGTAACCTCGTTCTGAATTAGTGACCTCATTCCAAAGAGAACACTGAATGAATGGTTTATTGCTTATTGTGCATGCTCTGAATATCAACCAATTTATAGTCATTAATTCAATAAATATTTATTGCACCCCTACTATGAGCCAGGCACTGGGAATACTCAAATGAATAAAATAACACCAACTACGGGTGACTGAGATTCGTAGAGCAAATCATATTATTAACATCCTGCATTGTGTTAACTTGGAATCATAGAAATATTTGATCTGCATTAGTTCTTTTTAGAATAAGTATAGTTACAGTACTCAGAAAAAGTTTTTAGAGAGTGATTCTCTATTGTTTAGGCATTTGACTCTGATAAAACTATTAAGTTACATATTGTGGTGAATTAGCATAGCTGCTCTCTATAGACGCTCAGTTTTAGGAGTTGCTTTGAGCATTCATACATCTCTCTATTATATATAGAGTTTATAAAACTATCAGAAAATAAAAGGACTAATCTGAAGTTAAGAATCTCTTTTATTTTTATACTGACAATGCAAATGTTTATCTAAAAAGTTCTTATTTTATTCTCTTTTCACAGCCAAGTACAATGTTGCACTTCTAGAATCTTAGTTTTCTTTGCTATAATCATCCTAAAGATGAATAGACTCTGAGGTTGGGAAGTTGTATTTGCTCTGTGTTGACCAAAGCTGTTTTTCCCCATTCCTAAATGATGTAGCAATGGCTCATAGAACAGAAAAGGGATGGTACACGATGTCATCTCACACTGCTTTTCTAAACCCACCTTTGGATAATATACACATTGGAATATACCTTTAAATTTCTCATGCTCCCTGGTGGCCAGGAGTGGCTTTCATGTTTGTTTTCATTGATAGCATTTTCCTTTCTCAAGTTAACTTTAATCTTGTAGCCATTTCACTCTTTACCAAGTGTCCTGAAGTCTAACTATATATAATGTGTTATTTTACATTGTGCCAGACAACAGATGCATTAACATTTCCATGTTTAGAAACATTCTTCACAAGAACAGGATCACGTGGGAAGGGTGCTGTGGTGTGGCATCATTGTAGGTGTACAGGACTTTGCAGCTTGCGTGCATTCAGTGCATTTCCTGATATTCTGTGCCTGGTCTTGTTTCATTACCCAGCTGTGAATCACTCAGCTACTTCTTATTCTTAATGTCTTTTTATGTCTACATTAATCCCATTCCTTTATTTTTTAATTTTTCTTTTTATTGGTTTTTAGAGAGAGAGAAGGAGGGAGAGAGAGAGGGAAAGGAGGGACAGGCTTGTCGGCCCACTTACTTGTGCATTCCTTGGCTGATTCCTCACGGGCCCTGACCAGGGACCGATCCTGCAACGTTGGAGTGTTGGGACAGCACTCTGCACACTGAGCTACCGAGCCAGGGCCAGCATTCCTTCATTGTTTAAGAATAACAATTTTATGCCAAAGTACAATTATAATTCGTTCATAATTTACTCGTTACTCAATGTTTTAAGAAAAAAAAATGTGTTTTTTTTTAAGTAAATCTTCTAAAAAAGAGCCTTGGCTATGTCAGCATTCTCTTTTAAATCATTGATTGAAACTTATTAATAATGACCAAGGGCTTATATTTTGAGATTTTTGAGTGGCAACTAACAAGGCAAAAGGCTTAATGCTGTGCTCAGATTTGTATTGTTAAAATGTAATTGATGCGTGCATTTGTGCTGTTGCTGAGAAGTTGCTTAACTCACTTCTCAGATCTATCTGTCTGTCTGTCCATCCGTCTATCATCTCACCTACCTGTGAGTAACATAGTTAGTTGGGTAAGGTATGTATCATGGTTCCTGGCACTCAGGAAACAATGAGTGATGGCTAAGGGTAATCCTGGTTTAGTGTCCTTGTTAAATGCTCACAGAAAGCCATGATCGTGGCTGGGTTTTAATGCTGTGGTCACCAGATGTTTTCTTTTAATCCTCTCCATTATCTGCACATGCCTTTCTCCGTTCTGCTCACCTTGAACTAATGAATTACTGTTCCTTCTGAACTGACTCTTAAGTCAGACAAGGGTAGATGACCTTTCCTGGTGTTTCTAGAACTCTTTTGCTTTCTTATATTATGGCCACTTACCATGTTGTATTGAGCTCATTTAGGCCACTATCTTCTGAATTACATGCTGACAAAATATCAAACTCTCTTATTTATGCTTTTAACCCAGTGCCAAACTTAGTGTCTGGCACATAGCAGATCCTCTATAAGTATTTTTTTTAACTGTTGAATTGTAAATAGTATAAAACACCTTATGTATTGGCTCAAAAATACATTTTTACAGCCAAATAAATTTATATTTGGTTAACCTCAACTTATTCCTTTCATTTGTGGGGAAATAACATTTGGATATTTTGAAATAATTGATTTCAACCGTTCTTTTCTCCAATAGTTTCTTGCATGTGGCAATTGCCATTTTTGCTGTTTAGATGGCAGGGGTGATATAAGTGTAGAGCCCTGCCTTTTCGTGTCCTGCTCAAGTACAGAGAGTTGCAGAGATTTCCCTGCAGGTAAGACCGTGAGGTCACAAAAGTACAATTCTAGGTTTCTGACGGTGACTCAAAGTGGCTTTCACCACTCATCCCAAAGGATGCTGCTAAATTTCTATACTATATCTAAATTTATTATTATGTTTATTTTTTATTGTACTGAATTTTCAACCTTGAAACAGTAATTCATTTCTCTTTTCAAATTTGTGTTCGCATGACACTGTTATATGCTTCCTCCTAACATAGAGGTGCTCCACTATACTTTCTTTCGAGGAAAAACACTTTAAAACATAAAATATGTTTCATAATGATATAAAAAAGAAAAAGTGGGTCAAAGTTGTAACCTACTAGTCTTTATAATGCCACCTTAAGTTTATATGTGATCAGAAGTACGATGTATAACATAAAGAGTTTAAGTTAACTTGAGAAACAGGATTTTCTTTATTATGGCATTAACATATAACATCATAAAACTTTAATGTTGATAAATGGCTATTTATAAAGCTATCTTATATTATAAGTAGATGTTTTTAGCAGGTCATTCTCCACCCAAAATGAAGTACATATTTATTTTACTTTCTTAAAATGAAAATGCATTCTCAGGGAACAAAAATCATGATGATCAGTTAATTGGATTGTTCTCAAATTGAAAGATCTGGTATTAGAAATTGTTGAGATGTGGTAAGAGTAAGAGGTTAAAAAAAAGATAATAAGCCAAAACAATTCAAGTCAATATATTAAAAATGGCTTATAACATATTGATGTGTTTCCACTTTGCATGTAAACTTTAATGGGATAAAGTCTCCATAAAGGTGATTCTATGTGGTGTGATAAATGCAGAGGGAAGTCTACTAAAGGATCCTGAGACCCCTAATCAAGGGACCTCTAACCAAGGGACCCCTAACCAAGGGACCCCTAACCAAGACTGAGGGTCTAGGTAGGAAAATGTTCTAGAAAATGTTGCATCTGCATGGAGTCCTGAAAAAGTAGGAGGTGTAACTAGGTGAAGAGGGGGAAAGGGTCATGCGTTCTGAACAGGTGGTGAGGAGATGAGGCTAGCGTGGCAATCAGCAACTGGCTGGGAGAATAGGCTGTGAGTGGAAGTGAAGACACGTGAGAATGAAGGCTCAACCCCCACAGGCACATAGCTTATGTTAAGGAGTTCACCCTAAAAGCAGTGGGGAGTCATTGAGTGAGGACAAGCAGAAGGGCAGTGTCCCCCTCACATCCTTGTCACTGGAGGGACCCAGACAAAGGTGCTGGTGACTTAGGGCAGGGGAGCCTGGAGAGGACCCCCTGATGGCATCTGTTTTCTCTGTAAATAAATTGCTGAGATCGTCACTGTGAGTGAGGAAAGAGAGGGGTAGTGGTGGTCAAAGATTTAAATATCACCTGTGGGAAAATGGGACAGAAAACTCATGGGGAAGCGACTAGACGTGCCCCCTGCACAGAAATCTAGGTGGTTTGATGGACCTGAAATACAGAAAAAGGAACGGGGTGAAGGAGGTTGGAGAGCAGTCCAAGTGATGAGCCCTGGGGTCCTGACTGGATACGGGAGTGGAGATAGGATGGAGCAGAGTCAACATTAGACATTTAAAGCTGAGGAGTTCAGAAGAAACAAGGCTATGAGAACCTTGGAAAGATAGGGGGTGTGTTGAAAATGTAGACTATTGGAGCTTAAAATTCTAAAGGTGGAGAAATTCTTGAAAAGAACAAGAGATTCACCTGAAAAACTACTAGAAACAAAGCTATCTACACTAATAAAAGAGAAACATGGTAATTAGCGTACGACCGCTACCCTTCCCATTGGCCCTGCCCTGAGTGTGACAGGATGCAGCGCCCCAACCCCCTGATCCGCCCTGCTCTGTGTGTGACAGGGGGCGGTGCCCCTACTCCCCTATCGGCCCTACTCTGTGAGTGACAGGGGGGAGCTCCTCAACCCCCTGAT
>NW_005355391.1:237477-239271 GCF_000412655.1 Myotis brandtii | reverse complement strand
ATCGGCCCTGCTCTGAGCCTGACCAGGGGCTGCACCTAGGGATTGGACGTGCCCTCTGCCACCCGGGAGCAGGCCTAAGCTAGCAGGTCGTTATCTCCCAAGGGGTCCCAGACTGCGAGAGGGCACAGGCCGGGCTTGGGGACCCCCCCTCCCCACCCCCCCCTCTAGTAATGTTATAAAAGAGCACAATGAAAATAAACTATCAAGTCTTAGAGAAGCTCATTATTTTCACATCTAGGGTTTATTCACCACCTATTAATTAAGGATGGCACAAATATTATCACTAAGATGTTCCTCAGAGCCTCATAAGTAATAGCAAATGATTTCAGACAGCTCAGAAGTGCACTAACGGATGAGGGCTTACCAGTAACTGAATTATGATAAATCAAAAATATCTGTGGAAGTGTAAATTGGTAGAGCCTTTATGGAAGCAACTTGTCCCTGTCCATCAATTTTAAATGCAAATGCCATTCAATTGGGAATTTCATTTCTGCAAACTTAACCTCCAGATGTATTCATTCACATGCAGCATAAAGAATGCACAGTTACTTTGTTGCTTGTTAGAGTGAAATGCCCATCCGTGGGGAACTGCCCGGGCACAGTGCAGGGCATCCATGAAGTGGGGTATTATAGTTGTGGAAACTAATGTGAAAACTCTACAGACGTGAAAGGGTCCCCAGGATATATTGTTAACTCGAAAAGAAATCCAAGGTTCACAGCAGAGTGTGAGGCAGAAGGCCATCCATATAAAAAGGAGGACAGTTCTTAAGTGACTTCACGTGTGTATGTTTAAATTCTTTTCAGATAATTTATCAGAAAATAATAGCATTAGTTACTGCTGAGAAGAGAATTTGCGGGGGACAGAAATGGGGAAGGAACTTTCATCACCATTTCATCGCATATCTTTTCTTTAGGATTTTTGAATTCTAAGAATGTATTATTACCATTTGACAATTTAAAATACTCAATTTATTGATGTAACAAGAGTAAAAGTTATTGTAAAATTTCATTTTTTAAATTTTTTCAAATATTTATTGCTGAAAGTATTACATATGCCCCCCATTGACCCCTTCTAGTCACCCCTGCCTTCTGCCCTAGGCCTTCATTTGGAAATCATTTGCTATTTAAATAATGAGCCTGGGACAGGGGAGAGAATCTTAGGAAAGAGTATTATGTAATGCTGATATGATGCAGGCATAGGAAAATTATAAGACAGCATCCCTTAAAATATCAAATAGTGAATATAACTGGTGGTGGGTTTGGATTGCAAGCAATTTTATTCTCTCTCCTTGTTCTTAAAGTGTATTTTGAATACATCTCAGTGTACGGGAATTATTTACATTTTGGTAAATTGGACCAATGTATCATGAATTTTATTATTAAAGGGAAAGTATTAAAAAAAAAAAAACACTTTTAGGAGAAACCAAGATGGCGGCATAGGTAAACACCGAAAATTGCTGCCTCCGACGACAACTTCAAAAATACAACGAAAAGACAAAACGGACATCATCCAGAACTACAAGAAGGCTGGCTGAGTGGAAATTCTACAACTAGAAGGAAAGAGAAAAGCACACTGAGACTCAGAGGAGCTGCGGAAGTAAAGTGCAGAGGTACTGAGGCTCGAGCGCGTGTGGAAAGGGGCGGGCACCTGAGGACATGGCTTTTTGAATCAGGAGGGAATCACAAGCTCCCGACTGCTCTGAACTCCAGTTCCGGGAGGTCTCTGAGGACCCAGGACTCATACGAGGAGAAACTGGACTGTCTGGCAGCAGGCAGAACTCAAAACTTGAGGGC
>NW_005355391.1:233714-235926 GCF_000412655.1 Myotis brandtii | reverse complement strand
TGAATATAATAGAACCAGGGGCATGGAAAAGGAGTGGACTGACAATTCTTGGGGCGAAAGGGGTGTGGGGGTGCAGGAAGGGACTGGACAAAAATTGTATACCTATGGATGAGGACAGTGGGAGGGTAAGGGCAGAGGGTGGGGTGGGAACTGGGTGGAGGAGAGCTATGGGGGGAAAAAAAGAGGAACACCTGTAATAATCTGAACAATAAAGATTTAATAAAAAAAAACACTTTTAGATAATCCCTGATCTATTCTTTCAAACATGGAAGCATGTTTTAGATAGTTTGCAATAAAATTTAATAAAGACGAATGTGGGCACTTCTATAACATCTTCCATTTGAATAAAAGACCAGTCTTTGGGCAGATGTACCTGCTAAGAACTTTCATTTGGTATAATAAACAAAATATACTCACTGATATAAATTAAGAGAATATTGCAAGAATGAGTCTCCAAGAGAAATCTAATAAAGAATAGTACAGATTTTGAGAAGGCCCACATAATCCTAGATAATAAAAGCCTAATATGCTAAGTGTCCCAACCATTCGACCATTTGACCAGTCATCATGCTCCGCACTGACCACCAGGGGACAGAGGCTCCAACCAGTGGGTTAGCTTGCTGCTGGAGTCTGGCCAATCGGGACTGGGCAAGACAGGCTGGACACACCCTGGAGCCCTCCCACAGTCCCTCCCCATCCCAATCGTGCACCGGTGGGACCCTTGGCCTGGCCTGCACCCTCTCACAATCTGGGACCCCTCAGGGGATGTCACAGAGCCAGTTTCGGCCCAATCATGCAGGCCAGGCTGAGGGACCCCATGGGTGCATGAATGTGTGCACTGGGCCTCTAGTTCACAAAGTAAATGGTGGTTCTATTTTACATCTTCAGCATAATTGACCATAAATAAATAGTTTACATTAAAAAAGCATTTCAGATAAATGAGCATATTCTATAAGTAGTGTTTTGCAAAATCTTGAATTCAGGCAGAAGCTAGGAATTTTAGTAAAACTGTAAAGTAAAATCTACAATACCACTGTATTTTTTAACTTGCTAATTCACAAATCTATTAAATGTATAGTTGTGAAAGAGATCAAAAAGGGATGTTAGACTAATTCATGGCACAAAATAATTATAGTTAGGGTTTATATTTCATACATCTATTGTGATTCAGTTTTTACTTTTTTGAGATACACTTTATTTGAATGTTATCAGAAACTTTGTTAAGCTCCTAAGCGCTAAGGTTATAAATCTACCACACCCCCATGTCCACTATTCACATCTTGCATTAGAGTGGGTACATTTGTTACAATTGATTAACCAATATTGATATATTATTATCCCTTAAAGTCCACAGTGTACTAGGATGCACTGTTTAGGTTGTGCATCTGTGAGTTCTGACAAATGCATGATGACAGGAGTGCACTGTTACAGCATCACATGGACTGTTTCCACAGCCCTGACAATGCATTTGCACGAATGCAGCACTGTTTCTGTTCCTACTCACAGTGAATAGAAGTTCCTGTGGCTCCACTTCCACACACATATGTGATGCTGTTGGGGCCTTGGATGTTGGCCACTCAAATGACTGCATAATAGTGTCTCACCGGTGCTCAGTCTGCAATCCCCTATCCACATAGGGTGCTGAGCAGCTCCGCATGTTCCTACTTGTGATCTGTATTTCTTCTTGGCGAGGTGACGATTCAGATATTTTGCCTATTTTTTAAACTGTTTTCTTATTGTTGAGTTACATGTGCTTTTTTGTATTTTGGATACCAATTCTTCCTCAGATATACACTGAGTGGCCAGATTATTATGTCCACCTGACGTTTGTAGGCAAATTAGCCATGCACTGCATCGTATGGGATATGGAAGCCGAAGGCCTGTTCAAACACCTTTGCTGTCTGCAGTTACCAAGATAAAACGTCTCCAATTCACACAGGAACACAAGGATTGGACAGTTGAGCATTGGAAAAAAGTCATGTGGTCCGATGAAGCATGTTTCCAGTTGCATCATGCAGATGGCAGAGTGAGAATTTGGCGAAAACACCATGAAAACATGCACCCCACATGCATGAGTACAACCCTTCAAACTGGTGGGGGCAGTGTTATGGTTTGGGGCATGTTTTCCTGGCATGATTTGGGCCCTTGAATTTGTGTGTAACAACATCTGAATAGCACAACATACCTAAGTATCGTTGCTGATCAAGTTCAT